>NW_028121716.1:0-28000 GCF_965194805.1 Balaenoptera borealis | reverse complement strand
TCCCTGTGGCCTGGGAACATGACTGAGGCGTGATTCTGGAATCCTGTGGCCTGGGAACATGACGTCTGTTTAGATTGTGGAATACTGTGCCCTGGGAATCTGACTGAGGCTTGGTTCTGGAACCCTGTGGACTGGGAACATGACTGAGGTTTGAATCTGGAATCCTGTAGCCTGCGAACATAACAGAGGATTGTTTCTGGAACCCTGTGACGTGGGAACATGACTGAGGTTTGATTCTGGAAAACTGTGGCCGGGGACTTGACTGAGGTTTGATGGCAGAAATCTGTGGACTGGAAACATTACTGAGGTTTGATTGTAGAACCCTGTGCCCTGGAAATATGACTGCGACCTGATACTTGAAACCCGTGGCCTGGGAACTTGACATTGGTTTGATTCTGGAATCCTGTGGCCTGGGAACATGACATCTGTTTAGATTGTGGAATACTGGGCCCTGGGAAGCTGACTGAGGCTTGGTTCTGGAACCCTGTGGACTGGGAACATGACTGAGGTTTTATTCTGGAATCCTGTGGCCTGGGAACATGACATCAGTGGATTCTTGAAACCTGTGGCCTAGGAACATGAGAACGGTTTGATTCTGGAACCCTGTGGCCTGGGAACATGTCTGAGGTGTGATGGTGGAAACCTGTGGCTTGGCAACATGACTGAGGTTTGTTACTGGAACCCTGTTCCCTGGGAACATGACTGAGGTTTGATTCTGGACACCTTTGTCCTGGGAACATGACTGTGGTTTGATTGTGGAACCATGGGTCCTGCAAATATGACTGAGGTTTCATTCTGGAACCATGTGTCCTGGGAATATGACTCAGGTTTGATTCTGGAAATCTGTGGCCTGGGAACATGACTGAGGTTTGATTCTGGAACCCTGTAGCCTGCGAACATAACTGAGGATTTTTTCTGGAACCCTGTGGCCTGGGAACATGACATCAGTGGATTCTGGAAACCTGTGGCCTGGGAACATGAGAACGGTTTAATTCTGGAACCCTGTGACCTGGGAACATGTCTGAGTTTTGATGGTGGAAACCTGTGGCTTGGCAACATGACTGAGGTTTGTTTCTGGAACCCTGTTCCCTGGGAACATGACTGAGGTTTGATTCTGGACACCTTTGTGCTGGGAACATGACTGTGTTTTGATTGTGGAATCATGGGTCCTGCAAACATGACAGAGGTTTGATTCTGGAACCATGTGTCCTGGGAATATGACTGAGGTTTGATTCTGGAAATCTGTGGCCTGGGAACTTGACTGAGGTTTGATGGCAGAAACCTGTGGACTGGCAACATGACTGAGGTTTGATTGTAGAACCCTGTGCCCTGGAAACATGACTGCAAACTGATACTTGAAACCCATGGCCTGGGAACTTGACATTGGTTTGATTCTGGAACCCTGTTGCCAGGAACAAGACTGAGGCGTGATTCTGGAATCCTGTGGCCTGGGAACATGACATCTGTTTAGATTGTGGAATACTGTGCCCTGGGAACCTGACTGAGGCTTCGTTCTGGAACCCTGTGGACTGGGAACATGACTGAGGTTTTATTCTGGAATCCTGTGGCCTGGGAACATGACATCAGTGGATTCTTGAACCCTGTGGCCTGGGAACATGAGAACGGTTGGATTCTGGAACCCTGTGGCCTGGGAACATGTCTGAGGTTTGATGGTGGAAACCTGTGGCTTGGCAACATGAATGAGGTTTGTTATTGGAACCCTGTTCCCTGGGAATATGACTGAGGTTTGATTCTGGAAATCTGTGGCCTGGGAACTTGACTGAGGTTTGATGGCAGAAACCTGTGGACTGGCAACATGACTGAGGTTTGATTGTAGAACCCTGTGCCCTGGAAACATGACTGTGGCCTGGTACTGGAAACCCATGGCCTAGGAATTTGACATTGGTTTGATTCTGGAACCCTGTGGCCTGGGAACATGACTGAGGCGTGATTCTGGAAAACTGTGGCCTGGGAATATGACTGAGGTTTGATTCTGGAAATCTGTGGCCTGGGAACTTGACTGAGGTTTGATGGCAGAAATCTGTGGACTGGCAACATGACTGAGGTTTGATTGTAGAACCCTGTGCCCTGGAAACATGACTGCGACCTGATACTTGAAACCCATGGCCTGGGAACTTGACATTGGTTTGATTCTGGAACCCTGTGGCCAGGAACAAGACTGAGGTGTGATTCTGGAATCCTTTGGCCTGGGAACATGACATCTGTTTAGATTGTGGAATACTGGGCCCTGGGAATCTGACTGAGGCTTGGTTCTGGAACCCTGTGGACTGGGAACATGACTGAGGTTTTATTCTGGAATCCTGTGGCCTGGGAACATGACATCAGTGGATTCTGGAACCCTGTGGCCTGGGAACATGAGAACGGTTTGATTCTGGAACCCTGTGGCCTGGGAACATGTCTGAGGTTTGATGGTGGAAACCTGTGGCTTGGCAACATGAATGAGGTTTGTTCCTGGAACCCTCTTCCCTGGGAACATGACTGAGGTTTGATTCTGGACACCTTTGTCCTGGGAACATGACTGTGGTTTGATTGTGGAACCATGGGTCCTGCAAACATGACTGAGGTTTTATTCTGGAACCAGGTGTCCTGGGAATATGACTGAGGTTTGATTCTGGAAATCTGTGGCCTGGGAAATTGACTGAGGTTTGATGGCGGAAACCTGTGGACTGGCAACATGACAGAGCTTTGATTGTAGAACCCTGTGCCCTGGAAACATGACTGTGGGCTGGTACTGGAAACCCATGGCCTAGGAATTTGACATTGGTTTGATTCTGGAACCCTGTGGCCTGGGAACATGATTGAGGCGTGATTCTGGAAACCTGTGGCCTGGGAACATGACATCTGTTTAGATTGTGGCATACTGTGCCCTGGGAACCGGACTGAAGCCTTGGTTCTGGAATCCTGTGGACTGGGAACAAGACTGAGGTTTGATTCTGCAACCATGTGGCCTGGGAATATGACTGATGTTAGATCGTGGAATCCTGTGGCCTGGGAACATGACATCAGTTTGGATTCTGGTACCCTGTTGCCTGGGAACATGAAATCGGTTTGATTGTGGAAACCTGTGGTCTGGGAATATGACTGAGGTTTGATGGTGGTACCCTCTGGCCTGGCAACATGACTGAGGTTTGGTTCTGGATCCCTGTGGCCTGGGAACATGACTGAGGCGTGATTCTGGAATCCTGTGGCCTGGGAACATGACGTCTGTTTAGATTGTGGAATACTGTGCCCTGGGAATCTGACTGAGGCTTGGTTCTGGAACCCTGTGGACTGGGAACATGACTGAGGTTTGAATCTGGAATCCTGTAGCCTGCGAACATAACAGAGGATTGTTTCTGGAACCCTCTGACCTGGGAACATGACTGAGGTTTGATTCTGGAAAACTGTGGCCGGGGACTTGACTGAGGTTTGATGGCAGAAATCTGTGGACTGGAAACATTACTGAGGTTTGATTGTAGAACCCTGTGCCCTGGAAACATGACTGCGACCTGATACTTGAAACCCATGGCCTGGGAACTTGACATTGGTTTGATTCTGGAATCCTGTGGCCTGGGAACATGACATCTGTTTAGATTGTGGAATACTGGGCCCTGGGAAGCTGACTGAGGCTTGGTTCTGGAACCCTGTGGACTGGGAACATGACTGAGGTTTTATTCTGGAATCCTGTGGCCTGGGAACATGACATCAGTGGATTCTTGAAACCTGTGGCCTAGGAACATGAGAACGTTTTGATTCTGGGACCCTGTGGCCTGGGAACATGTCTGAGGTGTGATGGTGGAAACCTGTGGCTTGGCAACATGACTGAGGTTTGTTACTGGAACCCTGTTCCCTGGGAACATGACTGAGGTTTGATTCTGGACACCTTTGTCCTGGGAACATGACTGTGGTTTGATTGTGGAACCATGGGTCCTGCAAATATGACTGAGGTTTGATTCTGGAACCATGTGTCCTGGGAATATGACTCAGGTTTGATTCTGGAAATCTGTGGCCTGGCAACTTGACTGAGGTTTGATGGCAGAAACCTGTGGACTGGCAACATGACAGAGGTTTGATTGTAGAACCCTGTGCCCTGGAAACATGACTGCGACCTGATACTTGAAACCCATGGCCTGGGAACTTGACATTGGTTTGATTCCGGATCCCTGTGGCCAGGAACAAGTCTGAGACGTGATTCTGGAATCCTGTGGCCTGGGAACATGACATCGGTTTAGATTGTGGCATACTGTGCCCTGGGAACCGGACTGAAGGCTTGGTTCTGGAATCCTGTGGACTTGGAACAAGACTGAGGTTTGATTCTGGAACCATGTGGCCTGGGAATATGACTGATGTTAGATCGTGGAATCCTGTGTCCTGGGAACATGACATCGGTTTGGATTCTGGTACCCTGTTGCCTGGGAACATGAAATCGGTTTGATTGTGGAAACCTGTGGTCTGGGAATATGACTGAGGTTTGATGGTGGTACCCTCTGGCCTGGCAACATGACTGAGGTTTGATTCTGGATCCCTGTGGCCTGGGAACATGACTGAGGCGTGATTCTGGAATCCTGTGGCCTGGGAACATGACATCTGTTTAGATTGTGGAATACTGTGCACTGGGAATCAGACTGAGGCTTGGTTCTGGAACCCTGTGGACTGGGAACATGACTGAGGTTTGATTCTGGACACCTTTGTCCTGGGAACATGACTGTGGTTTGATTGTGGAACCATGGGTCCTGCAAACATGACTGAGGTTTGATTCTGGAACCATGTGTCCTGGGAATATGACTGAGGTTTGATTCTGGAAATCTGTGGCCTGGGAACATGTCTGAGGTTTGATTCTGGAATCCTGTAGCCATGGAACATAACTGAAGATTGTTTCTGGAACCCTGTGGCCTGGGAATATGACATCAGTGGATTCTGGAATCCTGTGGCCTGGGAACATGATTGAGGCGTGATTCTGGAATCCTGTGGCATGGAAACATAACATCTGTTTAGATTGTGGAATACTGTGCCCTGGGAATCTGACTGAGGCTTGGTTCTGGAACCCTGTGGACTGGGAATATGACTGAGTTTTGATTCTGGAACCCTGTAGCCTGCGAACATAACTGAGGATTGTTTCTGGAACCCTGTGGCCTGGGAACATGACATCAGTGGATTCTGGAACCCTGTGGCCTGGGAACATGAGAACGGTTTAATTCTGGAACCCTGTAATCTGGGAACATGTCTGAGGTTTGATGGTGGAAACCTGTGGCTTGGCAACATGACTGAGGTTTGTTACTGGAACCCTGTTCCCTGGGAACATGACTGAGGTTTGATTCTGGACACCTTTGTGCTGGGAACATGACTGTGTTTTGATTGTGGAATCATGGGTCTTACAAACATGAGTGAGGTTTGATTCTGGAACCATGTGTCCTGGGAATATGACTGAGGTTTGATTCTGGAAATCTGTGGCCTGGGAACTTGACTGAGGTTTGATGGCAGAAACCTGTGGACTGGCAACATGACTGAGGTTTGATTGTAGAACCCTGTGCCCTGGAAACATGACTGTGGCCTGGTACTGGAAACCCATGGCCTAGGAATTTGACATTGGTTTGATTATGGAACCCTGTGACCTGGGAACATGACTGAGGTTTGATTCTGGAAAACTGTGGCCGGGGACTTGACTGATGTTTGATGGCAGAAATCTGTGGACTGGAAACATTACTGAGGTTTGAGTGTAGAACCCTGTGCCCTGGAAACATGACTGCGACCTGATACTTGAAACCCATGGCCTGGGAAGTTGACATTGGTTTGATTCCGGAACCCTGTGGCCAGGAACAAGACTGAGGCGTGATTCTGGAATCCTGTGGCCTGTGAACATGACATCTGTTTAGATTGTGGAATACTGGGCCCGGGGAACCTGACTGAGGCCTGGTTCTGGAACCCTGTGGACAGGGAACATGACTGAGGTTTTATTCTGGAATCCTGTGGCCTGGGAACATGACTTCAGTGGATTCTTGAAACCTGTGGCCTAGGAACATGAGAACGGTTGGATTCTGGAACCCTGTGGCCTGGGAACATGTCTGAGATTTGATGGTGGAAACCTGTGGCTTGGCAACATGAATGAGGTTTGTTACTGGAACCCTGTTCCCTGGGAATATGACTGAGGTTTAATTCTGGACACCTTTGTCCTGGGAACATGACTGTGGTTTGATTGTGGAACCATGGGTCCTGCAAACATGACTGAGGTTTGATTCTGGAACCATGTGTCCTGGGAATATGACTGAGGTTTGATTCTGGAAATCTGTGGCCTGGGAACATGACTGAGGTTTGATTCTGAAACCCTGTAGCCTGCGAACATAACTGAGGATTGTTTCTGGAACCCTGTGGCCTGGGAACATGACATCAGTGGATTCTGGAAACCTGTGGCCTGGGAACATGAGAACGGTTTAATTCTGGAACCCTGTGACCTGGGAACATGTCTGAGTTTTGATGGTGGAAACCTGTGGCTTGGCAACATGAGTGATGTTTGTTTCTGGAACCCTGTTCCCTGGGAACATGACTGAGGTTTGATTCTGGACACCTTTGTGCTGGGAACATGACTGTGTTTTGATTGTGGAATCATGGGTCCTGCAAACATGACAGAGGTTTGATTCTGGAACCATGTGTCCTGGGAACCTGACTGAGGCTTGGTTCTGGAACCCTGTGGACTGGGAACATGACTGAGGTTTTATTCTGGAATCCTGTGGCCTGGGAACATGACATCAGTGGATTCTTAAACCCTGTGGCCTGGGAACATGAGAACGGTTGGATTCTGGAACCCTGTGGCCTGGGAACATGTCTGAGGTTTGATGGTGGAAACCTGTGGCTTGGCAACATGAATGAGGTTTGTTATTGGAACCCTGTTCCCTGGGAATATGACTGAGGTTTGATTCTAGAAATCTGTGCCCTGGGAACTTGACTGAGGTTTGATGGCAGAAACCTGTGGACTGGCAACATGACTGAGTTTTGATTGTAGAACCCTGTGCCCTGGAAACATGACTGTGGCCTGGTACTGGAAACCCATGGCCTAGGAATTTGACATTGGTTTGATTGTGGAACCCTGTGGCCTGGGAACATGACTGAGGCGTGATTCTGGAAAACTGTGGCCTGGGAATATGACTGAGGTTTGATTCTGGAAATCTGTGGCCTGGGAACTTGACTGAGGTTTGATGGCAGAAATCTGTGGATTGGCAACATGACTGAAGTTTGATTGTAGAACCCTGTGCCCTGGAAACATGACTGCGACCTGATACTTGAAACCCATGGCCTGGGAACTTGACATTGGTTTGATTCTGGAACCCTGTGGCCAGGAACAAGACTGAGGTGTGATTCTGGAATCCTGTGGCCTGGGAACATGACATCTGTTTAGATTGGGGAATACTGGGCCCTGGGAACCTGACTGAGGCTTGGTTCTGGAACCCTGTGGACTGGGAACATGACTGAGGTTTTATTCTGGAATCCTGTGGCCTGGGAACATGACATCAGTGGATTCTGGAACCCTGTGGCCTGGGAACATGAGAACGGTTTGATTCTGGAACCCTGTGGCCTGGGAACATGTCTGAGGTTTGATCGTGGAAACCTGTGGCTTGGCAACATGAATGAGGTTTGTTACTGGAACCCTCTTCCCTGGGAACATGACTGAGGTTTGATTCTGGACACCTTTGTGCTGGGAACATGACTGTGGTTTGATTGTGGAACCATGGGTCCTGCAAACATGACTGAGGTTTTATTCTGGAACCAGGTGTCCTGGGAATATGACTGAGGTTTGATTCTGGAAATCTGTGGCCTGGGAAATTGACTGAGGTTTGATGGCGGAAACCTGTGGACTGGCAACATGACAGAGCTTTGATTGTAGAACCCTGTGCCCTGGAAACATGACTGTGGCCTGGTACTGGAAACCCATGGCCTAGGAATTTGACATTGGTTTGATTCTGGAACCCTGTGGCCTGGGAACATGATTGAGGCGTGATTCTGGAAACCTTTGGCCTGGGAACATGACATCTGTTTAGATTGTGGCATACTGGGCCCTGGGAACCGGACTGAAGGCTTGGTTCTGGAATCCTGTGGACTGGGAACAAGACTGAGGTTTGATTTTGGAACCATGTGGCCTGGGAATATGACTGATGTTAGATCGTGGAATCCTGTGGCCTGGGAACATGACATCGGTTTGGATTCTGGTACCCTGTTGCCTGGGAACATGAAATCGGTTTGATTGTGGAAACCTGTGGTCTGGGAATATGACTGAGGTTTGATGGTGGTACCCTCTGGCCTGGCAACATGACTGAGGTTTGATTCTGGATCCCTGTGGCCTGGGAACATGACTGAGGCGTGATTCTGGAATCCTGTGGCCTGGGAACATGACGTCTGTTTAGATTGTGGAATACTGTGCCCTGGGAATCTGACTGAGGCTTGGTTCTGGAACCCTGTGGACTGGGAACATGACTGAGGTTTGAATCTGGAATCCTTTAGCCTGCGAACATAACAGAGGATTGTTTCTGGAACCCTGTGACCTGGGAACATGACTGAGGTTTGATTCTGGAAAACTGTGGCCGGGGACTTGACTGAGGTTTGATGGCAGAAATCTGTGGACTGGAAACATTACTGAGGTTTGATTGTAGAACCCTGTGCCCTGGAAACATGACTGCGACCTGATACTTGAAACTCATGGCCTGGGAACTTGACATTGGTTTGATTCTGGAATCCTGTGGCCTGGGAACATGACATCTGTTTAGATTGTGGAATACTGGGCCCTGGGAAGCTGACTGAGGCTTGGTTCTGGAACCCTGTGGACTGGGAACATGACTGAGGTTTTATTCTGGAATCCTGTGGCCTGGGAACATGACATCAGTGGATTCTTGAAACCTGTGGCCTAGGAACATGAGAACGGTTTGATTCTGGAACCCTGTGGCCTGGGAACATGTCTGAGGTGTGATGGTGGAAACCTGTGGCTTGGCAACATGACTGAGGTTTGTTACTGGAACCCTGTTCCCTGGGAACATGACTGAGGTTTGATTCTGGACACCTTTGTCCTGGGAACATGACTGTGGTTTGATTGTGGAACCATGGGTCCTGCAAATATGACTGAGGTTTGATTCTGGAACCATGTGTCCTGGGAATATGACTCAGGTTTGATTCTGGAAATCTGTGGCCTGGGAACTTGACTGAGGTTTGATGGCAGAAACCTGTGGACTGGCAACATGACAGAG
Organism: Balaenoptera borealis; assembly: GCF_965194805.1. NCBI lineage: Eukaryota > Metazoa > Chordata > Mammalia > Artiodactyla > Balaenopteridae > Balaenoptera > Balaenoptera borealis. Next base: position 18,773 of record NW_028121716.1, on the reverse strand, counting down.
GTTTGATTGTAGAACCCTGTGCCCTGGAAACATGACTGCGACCTGATACTTGAAACCCATGGCCTGGGAACATGACATTGGTTTGATTCCGGATCCCTGTGGCCAGGAATAAGTCTGAGACGTGATTCTGGAATCCTGTGGCCTGGGAACATGACATCTGTTTAGATTGTGGCATACTGTGCCCTGGGAACAGGACTGAAGGCTTGGTTCTGGAATCCTGTGGACTTGGAACAAGACTGAGGTTTGATTCTGGAACCATGTGGCCTGGGAATATGACTGATGTTAGATCGTGGAATCCTGTGTCCTGGGAACATGACATCGGTTTGGATTCTGGTACCCTGTTGCCTGGGAACATGAAATCGGTTTGATTGTGGAAACCTGTGGTCTGGGAATATGACTGAGGTTTGATGGTGGTACCCTCTGGCCTGGCAACATGACTGAGGTTTGATTCTGGATCCCTGTGGCCTGAGAACATGACTGAGGCGTGATTCTGGAATCCTGTGGCCTGGGAAACATGACATCTGTTTAGATTGTGGAATACTGTGCCCTGGGAATCAGACAGAGGCTTGGTTCTGGAACCCTGTGGACTGGGAACATGACTGAGGTTTGATTCTGGACACCTTTGTCCTGGGAACATGACTGTGGTTTGATTGTGGAACCATGGGTCCTGCAAACATGACTGAGGTTTGATTCTGGAACCATGTGTCCTGGGAATATGACTGAGGTTTGATTCTGGAAATGTGTGGCCTGGGAACATGTCTGAGGTTTGATTCTGGAATCTTGTAGCCATGGAACATAACTGAAGATTGTTTCTGGAACCCTGTGGCCTGGGAATATGACATCAGTGGATTCTGGAACCCTGTGGCCTGGGAACATGATTGAGGCGTGATTCTGGAATCCTGTGGCATGGAAACATAACATCTGTTTAGATTGTGGAATACTGTGCCCTGGGAATCTGACTGAGGCTTGGTTCTGGAACCCTGTGGACTGGGAATATGACTGAGTTTTGATTCTGGAACCCTGTAGCCTGCGAACATAACTGAGGATTGTTTCTGGAACCCTGTGTCCTGGGAACATGACATCAGTGGATTCTGGAACCCTGTGGCCTGGGAACATGAGAACGGTTTAATTCTGGAACTCTGTAATCTGGGAACATGTCTGAGGTTTGATGGTGGAAACCTGTGGCTTGGCAACATGACTGAGGTTTGTTACTGGAACCCTGTTCCCTGGGAACATGACTGAGGTTTGATTCTGGACACCTTTGTGCTGGGAACATGACTGTGTTTTGATTGTGGAATCATGGGTCTTACAAACATGAGTGAGGTTTGATTCTGGAACCATGTGTCCTGGGAATATGACTGAGGTTTGAATCTGGAAATCTGTGGCCTGGGAACTTGACTGAGGTTTGATGGCAGAAACCTGTGGACTGGCAACATGACTGAGGTTTGATTGTAGAACCCTGTGCCCTGGAAACATGACTGTGGCCTGGTACTGGAAACCCATGGCCTAGGAATTTGACATTGGTTTGATTATGGAACCCTGTGACCTGGGAACATGACTGAGGTTTGATTCTGGAAAACTGTGGCCGGGGACTTGACTGATGTTTGATGGCAGAAATCTGTGGACTGGAAACATTACTGAGGTTTGATTGTAGAACCCTGTGCCCTGGAAACATGACTGCGACCTGATACTTGAAACCCATGGCCTGGGAACTTGACATTGGTTTGATTCCGGAACCCTGTGGCCAGGAACAAGACTGAGGCATGATTCTGGAATCCTGTGGCCTGTGAACATGACATCTGTTTAGATTGTGGAATACTGGGCCCGGGGAACCTGACTGAGGCCTGGTTCTGGAACCCTGTGGACTGGGAACATGACTGAGGTTTTATTCTGGAATCCTGTGGCCTGGGAACATGACTTCAGTGGATTCTTGAAACCTGTGGCCTAGGAACATGAGAACGGTTGGATTCTGGAACCCTGTGGCCTGGGAACATGTCTGAGGTTTGATGGTGGAAACCTGTGGCTTGGCAACATGAATGAGGTTTGTTACTGGAACCCTGTTCCCTGGGAATATCACTGAGGTTTGATTCTGGACACCTTTGTCCTGGGAACATGACTGTGGTTTGATTGTGGAACCATGGGTCCTGCAAACATGACTGAGGTTTGATTCTGGAACCATGTGTCCTGGGAATATGACTGAGGTTTGATTCTGGAAATCTGTGGCCTGGGAACATGACTGAGGTTTGATTCTGAAACCCTGTAGCCTGCGAACATAACTGAGGATTGTTTCTGGAACCCTGTGGCCTGGGAACATGACATCAGTGGATTCTGGAAACCTGTGGCCTGGGAACATGAGAACGGTTTAATTCTGGAACCCTGTGACCTGGGAACATGTCTGAGTTTTGATGGTGGAAACCTGTGGCTTGGCAACATGACTGATGTTTGTTTCTGGAACCCTGTTCCCTGGGAACATGACTGAGGTTTGATTCTGGACACCTTTGTGCTGGGAACATGACTGTGTTTTGATTGTGGAATCATGGGTCCTGCAAACATGACAGAGGTTTGATTCTGGAACCATGTGTCCTGGGAATATGACTGAGGTGTGATTCTGGAAATCTGTGGCCTGGGAACTTGACTGAGGTTTGATGGCAGAAACCTGTGGACTGGCAACATGACTGAGGTTTGATTGTAGAACCCTGTGCCCTTGAAACATGACTGTGGGCTGGTACTGGAAACCCATGGACTAGGAATTTGACATTGGTTTGATTCTGGAACCCTGTGACCTGGGAACATGACTGAGGTTTGATTCTAGAAATCTGTGGCCTGGGAACTTGACTGAGGTTTGATGGCAGAAATCTGTGGACTGGCAACATGACTGAGATTTGATTGTAGAACCCTGTGCCCTGGAAACATGACTGCGACCTGATACTTGAAACCCATGGCCTGGGAACTTGTCATTGGTTTGATTCCGGATCCCTGTGGCCAGGAACAAGACTGAGGCGTGATTCTGGAATCCTGTGGCCTGGGAACATGACATCTGTTTAGATTGTGGCATACTGTGCCCTGGGAAACGGACTGAAGGCTTGGTTCTGGAATCCTGTGGACTGGGAACAAGACTGAGGTTTGATTCTGGATCCCTGTGGCCTGGGAACATGACTGAGGCGTGATTCTGGAATCCTGTGACCTGGGAACATGACATCTGTTTAGATTGTGGAATACTGTGCCCTGGGAATCAGTCTGAGGCTTGGTTCTGGAACCCTGTGGACTGGGAACATGACTGAGGTTTGATTGTAGAACCCTGTGCACTGGAAACATGACTGTGGCCTGGTACTGGAAACCCATGGCCTAGGAATTTGACATTGGTTTGATTCTGGAACCCTGTGGCCTGGGAACATGACTGAGGTTTGATTGTAGAACCCTGTGCCCTGGAAACATGACTGTGAACTGATACTTGAAACCCATGGCCTGGGAACTTGACATTGGTTTGAATCTCGAACCCTGTTGCCAGGAACAAGACTGAGGCGTGATTCTGGAACCATGTGTCCTGGGAATATGACTGAGGTTTGATTCTGGAAATCTGTGGACTGGGAACATGACTGAGGTTTGATGCTGGATCCCTGTGGCCTGGGAACATGATTGAGGCGTGATTCTGGAAACCTGTGGCCTTGGAACATGACATCTGTTTAGATTGTGGCATACTGTGCCCTGGGAACCGGACTGAAGCCTTGGTTCTGGAATCCTGTGGACTGGGAACAAGACTGAGGTTTGATTCTGGAAGCATGTGGCCTGGGAATATGACTGATGTTAGATCGTGGAATCCTGTGGCCTGGGAACATGACATCGGTTTGGATTCTGGTACCCTGTTGCCTGGGAACATGAAATCGGTTTGATTGTGGAAACCTGTGGTCTGGGAATATGACTGAGGTTTGATGGTGGTACCCTCTGGCCTGGCAACATGACTGAGGTTTGATTCTGGATCCCTGTGGCCTGGGAACATGACTGAGGTGTCATTCTGGAATCCTGTGGCCTGGGAATATGACATCTGTTTAGATTATGGAATACTGTGCCCTGGGAATCTGACTGAGGCTTGGTTCTGGAACCCTGTGGACTGGGAACATGACTGAGGTTTGATTGTAGAACCCTGTGCCCTGGAAACATGACTGTGGCCTGGTACTGGAAACCCATGGCCTAGGAATTTGACATTGGTTTGATTCTGGAACCCTGTGGCCTGGGAACATGACTGAGGTTTGATTCTTGAATACTGTGGCCGGGGACTTGACTGAGGGTTGATGGCAGAAATCTGTGGACTGGAAACATGACTGAGGTTTGATTGTAGAACCCTGTGCCCTGGAAACATAACTGCGACCTGATACTTGAAACCCATGGCCTGGGAATTTGACATTGGTTTGAATCTCGAACCCTGTTGCCAGGAACAAGACTGAGGCGTGATTCTGGAATCCTGTGGCCTGGGAACATGACATCTGTTTAGATTGTGGAATACTGTGCCCTGGGAAACTGACTGAGGCTTGGTTCTGGAACCCTTTTGACTGGGAACATGACTGAGGTTTTATTCTGGAATCCTGTGGCCTGGGAACATGACATCAGTGGATTCTGGAACCCTGTGGCCTGGGAACATGAGAACGGTTGGATTCTGGAACCCTGTTGCCTGGGAACATGTCTGAGGTTTGATGGTGGAAACCTGTGGCTTGGTAACATGAATGAGGTTTGTTACTGGAACCCTGTTCCCTGGGAATATAACTGAGGTTTGATTCTGGACACCTTTGTCCTGGGAACATTACTGTGGTTTGATTGTGGAACCATGGGTCCTGCAAACATGACTGAGGTTTTATTCTGGAACCATGTGTCCTGGGAATATGACTGAGGTTTGATTCTGGAAATCTGTGGCCTGGGAACTTGACTGAGGTTTGATGGCAGAAATCTGTGGACTGGCAACATGACTGAGGTTTGATTGTAGAACCCTGTGCCCTGGAAACATGACTGTGGCCTGGTACTGGAAACCCATGGCCTAGGAATTTGACATTGGTTTGATTCTGGAACCCTGTGGCCTGGGAACATGACTGAGGCGTGATTCTGGAAACCTGTGGCCTGGGAACATGACATCTGTTTAGATTGTGGAATACTGTGCCCTGGGAACCTGACTGAAAGCTTGGTTCTGAAATCCTGTGGACGGGGAACATGACTGAGGTTTGATTCTGGAACCATGTTGCCTGGGAATATGACTGTGCTTTAATTCTGGAAACCATTGGCCTGGGAACATGACTGATGTTAGATTGTGGAATCCTATGGCCTGGGAACATGACATCGGTTTGGATTCTGGTACCCTGTTGCCTGGGAACATGAAATCGGTTTGATTGTGGAAACCTGTGTTCTGGGAATATGACTGAGGTTTCATGGTGTTATCCTATGGCCTGGCAACATGACTGAGGTTTGATTCTGGATTCCTGTGGCCTGGGAACATGACTGAGGCGTGATTCTGGAATCCTTTGGCCTGGGAACATGACATCTGTTTAGATTGTGGAATACTGTGCCCTGGGAATCTGACTGAGGCTTGGTTCTGGAAGCCTGTGGACTGGGAACATGACTGAGGTTTGATTCTGGAACCCTGTAGCCTGCAAACATAACTGAGGATTGTTTCTGGAACCCTGTGGCCTGGGAACATGACATCAGTGGATTCTGGAACCCTGTGGCCTGGGAACATGAGAACGGTTTAATTCTGGAACCCTGTGAACTGGGAACATGTCTGAGGTTTGATGGTGGAAACCTGTGGCTTGGCAACATGACTGAGGTTTGTTTCTGGAACCCTGTTCCCTGGGAACATGACTGAGGTTTGATTCTGGACACCTTTGTGCTGGGAACATGACTGTGTTTTGATTGTGGAAATATGGGTCCTGCAAACATGACTGAGATTTGATTCTGGAACCATGTGTCCTGGGAATATGACTGAGGTTTGATTCTCGAAATCTGTGGCCTGGGAACTTGACTGAGGTTTGATGGCAGAAACCTGTGGACTGGCAACATGACTGAGGTTTGATTGTAGAACCCTGTGCCCTGGAAACATGACTGTGGCCTGGTACTGGAAACCCATGGACTAGGAATTTGACATTGGTTTGATTCTGGAACCCTGTGACCTGGGAACATGACTGAGGTTTGATTCTGGAAAACTGTGGCCGGGGACTTGACTGAGGTTTGATGGCAGAAATCTGTGGACTGGAAACATTACTGAGGTTTGATTGTAGAACCCTGTGCCCTGGAAACATGACTGCGACCTGATACTTGAAACCCATGGCCTGGGAACTTCACATTGGTTTGATTCTGGAAGCCTGTGGTCAGGAAGAAGAGTGAGGCATGATTCTGTAATCCTGTGGCCTGGGAACAGGACATCTGTTTAGATTGTGGCATACTGTGCCCTGGGAACCGAACTGAAGGCTTGGTTCTGGAATCCTGTGGACTTGGAACAAGACTGAGGTTTGATTCTGGAACCATGTGGCCTGGGAATATGACTGATGTTAGATCGTGGAATCCTGTGGCCTGGGAACATGACATCGGTTTGGATTCTGGTACCCTGTTGCCTGGGAACATGAAATCGGTTTGATTGTGGAAACCTGTGGTCTGGGAATATGACTGAGGTTTGATGGTGGTACCCTCTGGCCTGGCAACATGACTGAGGTTTGATTCTGGATCCCTGTGGCCTGGGAACATGACTGAGGCGTGATTCTGGAATCCTGTGGCCTGGGAACATGACATCTGTTTAGATTGTGGAATAATGTGCCCTGGGAATCTGACTGAGGCTTGGTTCTGGAACCCTGTGGACTGGGAACATGACTGAGGTTTGATTGTAGAACCCTGTGCCCTGGAAACATGACTGTGGCCTGGTACTGGAAACCCATGGCCTACGAATTTGACATTGGTTTGATTCTGGAACCCTGTGGCCTGGGAACATGACTGAGGTTTGATTCTGGAAAACTGTGGCCGGGGACTTGATTGAGGGTTGATGGCAGAAATCTGTGGACTGGAAACATTACTGAGGTTTGATTGTAGAACCCTGTGCCCTGGAAACATGACTGCGAACTGATACTTGAAACCCATGGCCTGGGAACTTGACATTGGTTTGATTCTGGAACCCTGTGGCCATGAAAAAGACTGAGGCGTGATTCTGGAATCCTGTGGCCTGGGAACATGACATCTGTTTAGATTGTGGAATACTGTGCACTGGGAACCTGACTGAGGCTTGGTTCTGGAACCCTGTCGACTGGGAACATGACTGAGGTTTTATTCTGGAATCCTGTGGCCTGGGAACATGACATCAGTGGATTCTTGAACCCTGTGGCCTAGGAACATGAGAACGGTTGGATTCTGGAACCCTGTGGCCTGGGAACAAGTCTGAGGTTTGATGGTGGAAACCTGTGGCTTGGCAACATGACTGAGGTTTGTTACTGGAACCCTGTTCCCTGGGAATATGACTGAGGTTTGGTTCTGGATACCTTTGTCCTGGGAACATGACTGTGGTTTGATTGTGGAACCATGGGTCCTGCAAGCATGACTGAGGTTTGATTCTGGAACCATGTGTCCTGGGAATATGACTGAGGTTTGATTCTGGAAATCTGTGGCCTGGGAACTTGACTGAGGTTTGATGGCAGAAACCTGTGGACTGGCAACATGACAGAGGTTTGATTGTAGAACCCTGTGGCCTGGAAACATGACTGTGGCCTGGTACTGGAAACCCATGGCCTAGGAATTTGACATTGGTTTGATTCGGAACCCTGTGGCCTGGGAACATGACTGAGGTTTGATTCTGGAACCCTGTAGCCTGGTAACATAACTGAGGATTGTTTCTGGAAACCTGTGGCCTGGGAACATGACATCTGTTTAGATTGTGGAATACTGGGCCCTGGGAACCTGACTGAGGCTTGGTTCTGGAACCCTGTGGACTGGGAACATGACTGAGGTTATATTCTGGAATCCTGTGGCCTGGGAACATGACATCAATGGATTCTGGAACCCTGTGGCCTGGGAACATGAGAACGGTTTAATTCCGGAACCCTGAGACCTGGGAACATGTCTGTGGTTTGATGGTGGAAACCTGTGGCTTGGCAACATGACTGAGGTTTGTTTCTGGAACCCTCTTCCCTGGGAACATGACTGAGGTTTGATTCTGGACACCTTTGTGCTGGGAACATGACTGTGGTTTGATTGTGGAATCATGGGTCCTGCAAACATGACTGAGGTTTGATTCTGGAACCATGTGTCCTGGGAATATGACTGAGGTTTGATTCTGGAAATCTGTGGCCTGGGAACTTGACAGAGGTTTGATGGCAGACATCTGTGGACTGGCAACATGACAGAGGTTTGATTGTACAACCCTGTGCCCTGGAAACATGACTGCGACCTGATACTTGAAACCCATGGCCTGGAAAGTTGACATTGGTTTGATGCTGGAACCCTGTGGCCTGGGAACATGACTGAGGCGTGATTCTGGAAATCTGTGGCCTGGGAACATGACTGAGGTTTGATTCTGGAACCCTGTAGCCTGCGAACATAACTGAGGATTGTTTCTGGAACCCTGTGGCCTGGGAACATGACATCAGTGGATTCTGGAACCCTGTGGCCTGGGAACATGAGAACGGTTTAATTCTGGAACCCTGTGACCTGGGAACATATCTGAGTTTTGATGGTGGAAACCTGTGGCTTGGCAACATGACTGAGGTTTGTTTCTGGAACCCTGTTCCCTGGGAACATGACTGAGGTTTGATTGTGGAATCATGGGTCCTGCAAACATGACTGAGGTTTGATTCTGGAACCATGTGTCTTGGGAATATGACTGAGGTTTGATTCTGGAACCATGTTTCCTGGGAATATGACTGATGTTAGATCGTGGAATCCTGTGGCCTGGGAACATGACATCGGTTTGGATTCTGGTACCCTGTTGCCTGGGAACATGAAATCGGTTTGATTGTGGAAACCTGTGGTCTGGGAATATGACTGAGGTTTGATGGTGGTACCCTCTGGCCTGGCAACATGACTGAGGTTTGATTCTGCATCCCTGTGGCCTGGGAACATGACTGAGGCGTGATTCTGGAATCCTGTGGCCTGGGAACATGACATCTGTTTAGATTGTGGAATAATGTGCCCTGGGAATCTGACTGAGGCTTGGTTCTGGAACCCTGTGGACTGGGAACATGACTGAGGTTTGATTGTAGAACCCTGTGCCCTGGAAACATGACTGTGGCCTGGTACTGGAAACCCATGGCCTACGAATTTGACATTGGTTTGATTCTGGAACCCTGTGGCCTGGGAAATTGACTGAGGCGTGATTCTGGAAAACTGTGGCCTGGGAATATGACTGAGGTTTGATTCTGGAAATCTGTGGCCTGGGAAGTTGACTGAGGTTTGATGGCAGAAATCTGTGGACTGGCAACATGAGTGAGGTTTGATTGTAGAACCGTGTGCCCTGGAAACATGACTGCGACCTGATACTTGAAACCCATGGCCTGGGAACTTGACATTGGTTTGATTCCGGAACCCTGTGGCCAGGAACAAGACTGAGGTGTGATTCTGGAATCCTGTGGGCTGGGAACATGACATCTGTTTAGATTGTGGAATACTGGGCCCTGGGAAACTGACTGAGGCTTGGTTCTGGAACCCTGTGGACTGGGAACATGACATCGGTTTGGATTCTGTTACCCTGTTGCCTGGGAACATGAAATCGGTTTGATGGTAGAAACCTGTTGTCTGGGAATATGACTGAGGTTTGATGGTGGTACCCTCTGGCCTGGCAACATGACTGAGGTTTGATTCTGGATCCCTGTGGCCTGGGAACATGACTGAGGCGTGATTCTGGAATCCTGTGGCCTGGGAGCATGATATCTGTTTAGATTGTGGAATACTGGGCCCTGGGAACCTGACTGAGGCTTGGTTCTGGAACCCTGTGGACTGGGAACATGACTGAGGTTTGATTCTGGAACCCTGTAGCCTGCGAACATAACTGAGGATTGTTTCTGGAACCCTGTGGCCTGGGAATATGACATCAGTGGATTCTGGAACCCTGTGGCCTGGGAACATGAGAACGGTTTAATTCTGGAACCCTGTGACCTGGGAACATGTCTGAGGTTTGATGGTGGAAACCTGTGGCTTGGCAGCATGACTGAGGTTTGTTTCTGGAACCCTGTTCCCTGGGAAGATGACTGAGGTTTGATTCTGGAACCATGTGGCCTGGGAATATGACTGATGTTAGATCGTGGAATCCTGTGGCCTGGGAACATGACATCGGTTTGGATTCTGGTACCCTGTTGCCTGGGAACATGAAATCGGTTTGATTGTGGAAACCTGTGGTCTGGGAATATGACTGAGGTTTGATGGTGGTACCCTCTGGCCTGGCAACATGACTGAGGTTTGATTCTGGATCCCTGTGGCCTGGGAACATGACTGAGGCGTGATTCTGGAATCCTGGGGTCTGGGAACATGACATCTGTTTAGATTGTGGAATACTGTGCCCTGGGAATCTGACTGAGGCTTGGTTCTGGAACCCTGTGGACTGGGAACATGACTGAGGTTTGATTGTGGAACCCTGTGCCCTGGAAACATGACTGTGGCCTGGTACTGGAAACCCATGGCCTAGGAATTTGACATTGGTTTGATTCTGGAACCCTGTGGCCTGGGAACATGACTGAGGTTTGATTCTGGAAAACGGTAGCCTGCGAACATAACTGAGGATTGTTTCTGGAACCCTGTGGCCTGGGAACATGACATCAGTGGATTCTGGAACCCTGTGGCCTGGGAACATGAGAACGGTTTAATTGTGGAACCCTGTGACCTGGGAACATGTCTGAGGTTTAATGGTGGAAAGCTGTGGCTTGGCAACATGACTGAGGTTTGTTTCTGGAACCCTGTTCCCTGGGAACATGACTGAGGTTTGATTCTGGACACCTTTGTGCTGGGAACATGACTGAGGTTTGATTCTGGAAATCTGTGGCCTGGGAACTTGACTGAGGTTTGATGGCAGAAACCTGTGGACTGGCAATATGACAGAGGTTTGATTGTAGAACCCTGTCGCCTGGAAACGTGACTGTGGCCTGGTACTGGAAACCCATGGCCTAGGGATTTGACATTGGTTTGATTCTGGAACCCTGTGGCCTGGGAACATGACTGAGGTTTGATTCTGGAACCCTGTGGCCTGGGAACATGATTGAGGCGTGATTCTGGAAACCTGTGTCCTGGGAACATGACATCTCTTTAGATTGTGGCATACTGTGCCCTGGGAACCGGACTGAAGGCTTGGTTCTGGAATCCTGTGGACTGGGAACAAGACTGAGGTTTGATTCTGGAACCATGTGGCCTGGGAATATGACTGATGTTAGATCGTGGAATCCTGTGGCCTGGGAACATGACATCGGTTTGGATTCTGGTACCCTGTTTCCTGGGAACATGAAATCGGTTTGATTGTGGAAACCTGTGGTCTGGGAATATGACTGAGGTTTGATGGTGGTACCCTCTGGCCTGGCAACATGACTGAGGTTTGATTCTGGATCCCTGTGGCCTGGGAACATGACTGAGGCGTGATTCTGGAATCCTGTGGCCTGGGAACATGACATCTGTTTAGATTGTTGAATACTGTGCCCTGGGAATCTGACTGAGGCTTGGTTCTGGAACCCTGTGGACTGGCAACATGACTGAGGTTTGATTCTGGAACCCTGTAGCCTGCAAACATAACTGAGGATTGTTTCTGGAACCCTGTGGCCTGGGAACATGAGAACGGTTGGATTCTGGAACGCTGTGGCCTGGGAACATGTTTGAGGTTTGATGGTGGAAACATGTGGCTTGGCAACATGAATGAGGTTTTTTACTGGAACCCTGTTCCCTGGGAATATAACTGAGGTTTGATTCTGGACACCTTTGTCCTGGGAACATGACTGTGGTTTGATTGTGGAACCATGGGTCCTGCAAACATGACTGAGGTTTGATTCTGGAACCATGTGTCCTGGGAATATGACTGAGGTTTGATTCTGGAAATCTGTGGCCTGGTAACTTGACTGAGGATTGATGGCAGAAACCTGTGGCTTGGCAGCATGACTGAGGTTTATTACTGGAGCCCTGTTTCCTGGGAACATAACAGGATTGTTTCTGGAACCCTGTGGCCTGGGAACATGACATCAGTGGATTCTGGAACCCTGTGGCCTGGGAACATGAGAACGGTTTGATTCTGGAACCCTGTGACCTGGAACATGTCTGAGGTTTGATGGTGGAAACGTGTGGCTTGGCAACATGACAGAGGTTTGTTTCTGGAACCCTGTTCCCTGGGAACATGACTGAGGTTTGATTCTGGACACCTTTGTGCTGGGAACATGACTGTGTTTTGATTGTGGAATCATGGCTCCTGCAAACATGACTGAGGTTTGATTCTGGAACCATGTGTCCTGGAAATATGACTGAGGTTTGATTCTGGAAATCTGTGGCCTGGGAACTTGACTGAGATTTGATGGCAGAAACCTGTGGACTGGCAACATGACAGAGGTTGGATTGTAGAACCCTGTGCCCTGGGACCTTGACTAAGGTTTAATGGCAGAAACCTATGGACTGGCAACATGACAGAGGTTTGACTGTAGAACCCTGTGCCCTGGGTACATGACTGAGGCGTGATTCTGGAAACCTGTGGCCTGGGAAGATGACATCTGTGTAGATTGTGGAATCCTTTGGCCTGGGAACATGAAATCGTTTTGGGTTCTGGTACCCTGTTGCCTGGGAACATGAATTCGGTTTGATTGTGGAAACCTGTGGTCTGGGAATATGACTGAGGTTTGATGGTGGTACCCTCTGGCCTGGCAACATGACTGAGGTTTGATTCTGGATCCCTGTGACCTGGGAACATGACTGAGGTTTGATTCTGGAATACTGTGGCCGGGGACTTGACTTAGGGTTGATGGCAGAAATCTGTGGACTGGAAACATGACTGAGGTTTGATTGTAGAACCCTGTGCCCTGGAAACATAACTGCGAACTGATACTTGAAACCCATGGCCTGGGAACTTGACATTGGTTTGAATCTCGAACCCTGTTGCCAGGAACAAGACTGAGGCGTGATTCTGGAATCCTGTGGCCTGGGAACATGACATCTGTTTAGATTGTGGAATACTGTGCCCTGGGAAACTGACTGAGGCTTGGTTCTGGAACCCTGTTGACTGGGAACATGACTGAGGTTTTATTCTGGAATCCTGTGGCCTGGGAACATGACATCAGTGGATTCTGGAACCCTGTGGCCTGGGAACATGAGAACGGTTGGATTCTGGAACCCTGTTGCCTGGGAATATGTCTGAGGTTTGATGGTGGAAACCTGTGGCTTGGTAACATGAATGAGGTTTGTTACTGGAACCCTGTTCCCTGGGAATATGACTGAGGTTTGATTCTGGACACCTTTGTCCTGGGAACATTACTGTGGTTTGATTGTGGAACCATGGGTCCTGCAAACATGACTGAGGTTTTATTCTGGAACCATGTGTCCTGGGAATATGACTGAGGTTTGATTCTGGAAATCTGTGGCCTGGGAACTTGACTCAGGTTTGATGGCAGAAATCTGTGGACTGGCAACATGACTGAGGTTTGATTGTAGAACCCTGTGCCCTGGAAACATGACTGTGGCCTGGTACTGGAAACCCATGGCCTAGGAATTTGACATTGGTTTGATTCTGGAACCCTGTGGCCTGGGAACATGACTGAGGCGTGATTCTGGAAACCTGTGGCCTGGGAACTTGACATCTGTTTAGATTGTGGAATACTGTGCCCTGGGAACCTGACTGAAGGCTTGGTTCTGAAATCCTGTGGACGGGGAACATGACTGAGGTTTGATTCTGGAACCATGTTGCCTGGGAATATGACTGTGCTTTAATTCTGGAAACCATTGGCCTGGGAACATGACTGATGTTAGATTGTGGAATCCTATGGCCTGGGAACATGACATCGGTTTGGATTCTGGTACCCTGTTGCCTGGGAACATGAAATCGGTTTGATTGTGGAAACCTGTGTTCTGGGAATATGACTGAGGTTTCATGGTGTTATCCTATGGCCTGGCAACATGACTGAGGTTTGATTCTGGATTCCTGTGGCCTGGGAACATGACTGAGGCGTGATTCTGGAATCCTTTGGCCTGGGAACATGACATCTGTTTAGATTGTGGAATACTGTGCCCTGGGAATCTGACTGAGGCTTGGTTCTGGAAGCCTGTGGACTGGGAACATGACTGAGGTTTGATTCTGGAACCCTGTAGCCTGCAAACATAACTGAGGATTGTTTCTGGAACCCTGTGGCCTGGGAACATGACATCAGTGGATTCTGGAACCCTGTGGCCTGGGAACATGAGAACGGTTTAATTCTGGAACCCTGTGACCTGGGAACATGTCTGAGGTTTGATGGTGGTAACCTGTGGCTTGGCAACATGACTGAGGTTTGTTTCTGGAACCCTGTTCCCTGGGAACATGACTGAGGTTTGATTCTGGACACCTTTGTGCTGGGAACATGACTGTGTTTTGATTGTGGAAATATGGGTCCTGCAAACATGACTGAGATTTGATTCTGGAACCATGTGTCCTGGGAATATGACTGAGGTTTGATTCTCGAAATCTGTGGCCTGGGAACTTGACTGAGGTTTGATGGCAGAAACCTGTGGACTGGCAACATGACTGAGGTTTGATTGTAGAACCCTGTGCCCTGGAAACATGACTGTGGCCTGGTACTGGAAACCCATGGCCTAGGAATTTGACATTGGTTTGATTCTGGAACCCTGTGACCTGGGAACATGACTGAGGTTTGATTCTGGAAAACTGTGGCCGGGGACTTGACTGAGGTTTGATGGCAGAAATCTGTGGACTGGAAACATTACTGAGGTTTGATTGTAGAACCCTGTGCCCTGGAAACATGACTGCGACCTGATACTTGAAACCCATGGCCTGGGAACTTCACATTGGTTTGATTCTGGAAGCCTGTGGTCAGGAAGAAGAGTGAGGCATGATTCTGTAATCCTGTGGCCTGGGAACAGGACATCTGTTTAGATTGTGGCATACTGTGCCCTGGGAACCGAACTGAAGGCTTGGTTCTGGAATCCTGTGGACTTGGAACAAGACTGAGGTTTGATTCTGGAACCATGTGGCCTGGGAATATGACTGATGTTAGATCGTGGAATCCTGTGGCCTGGGAACATGACATCGGTTTGGATTCTGGTACCCTGTTGCCTGGGAACATGAAATCGGTTTGATTGTGGAAACCTGTGGTCTGGGAATATGACTGAGGTTTGATGGTGGTACCCTCTGGCCTGGCAACATGACTGAGGTTTGATTCTGGATCCCTGTGGCCTGGGAACATGACTGAGGCGTGATTCTGGAATCCTGTGGCCTGGGAACATGACATCTGTTTAGATTGTGGAATACTGTGCCCTGGGAATCTGACTGAGGCTTGGTTCTGGAACCCTGTGGACTGGGAACATGACTGAGGTTTGATTGTAGAACCCTGTGCCCTGGAAACATGACTGTGGCCTGGTACTGGAAACCCATGGCCTAGGAATTTGACATTGGTTTGATTCTGGAACCCTGTGGCCTGGGAACATGACTGAGGTTTGATTCTGGAAAACTGTGGCCGGGGACTTGATTGAGGGTTGATGGCAGAAATCTGTGGACTGGAAACATTACTGAGGTTTGATTGTAGAACCCTGTGCCCTGGAAACATGACTGCGAACTGATACTTGAAACCCATGGCCTGGGAACTTGACATTGGTTTGATTCTGGAACCCTGTGGCCATGAAAAAGACTGAGGCGTGATTCTGGAATCCTGTGGCCTGGGAACATGACATCTGTTTAGATTGTGGAATACTGTGCACTGGGAACCTGACTGAGGTTTGGTTCTGGAACCCTGTCGACTGGGAACATGACTGAGGTTTTATTCTGGAATCCTGTGGCCTGGGAACATGACATCAGTGGATTCTTGAACCCTGTGGCCTGGGAACATGAGAACGGTTTAATTCCGGAACCCTGAGACCTGGGAACATGTCTGTGGTTTGATGGTGGAAACCTGTGGCTTGGCAACATGACTGAGGTTTGTTTCTGGAACCCTCTTCCCTGGGAACATGACTGAGGTTTGATTCTGGACACCTTTGTGCTGGGAACATGACTGTGGTTTGATTGTGGAATCATGGGTCCTGCAAACATGACTGAGGTTTGATTCTGGAACCATGTGTCCTGGGAATATGACTGAGGTTTGATTCTGGAAATCTGTGGCCTGGGAACTTGACTGAGGTTTGATGGCAGACATCTGTGGACTGGCAACATGACAGAGGTTTGATTGTAGAACCCTGTGCCCTGGAAACATGACTGCGACCTGATACTTGAAACCCATGGCCTGGAAAATTGACATTGGTTTGATGCTGGAACCCTGTGGCCTGGGAACATGACTGAGGCGTGATTCTGGAAAACTCTGGGCTGGGAATATGACATCAGTGGATTCTGGAACCCTGTGGCCTGGGAACATGAGAACGGTTTAATTCAGGAACCCTGTGACCTGCGAACATATCTGAGGTTTGATGGTGGAAACCTGTGGCTTGGCAACATGACTGAGGTTTGTTTCTGGAACCCTGTTCCCTGGGAACATGACTGAGGTTTGATTGTGGAATCATGGGTCCTGCAAACATGACTGAGGTTTGATTCTGGAACCATGTGTCTTGGGAATATGACTGAGGTTTGATTCTGGAACCATGTTTCCTGGGAATATGACTGATGTTAGATCGTGGAATCCTGTGGCCTGGGAACATGACATCGGTTTGGATTCTGGTACCCTGTTGCCTGGGAACATGAAATCGGTTTGATTGTGGAAACCTGTGGTCTGGGAATATGACTGAGGTTTGATGGTGGTACCCTCTGGCCTGGCAACATGACTGAGGTTTGATTCTGCATCCCTGTGGCCTGGGAACATGACTGAGGCGTGATTCTGGAATCCTGTGGCCTGGGAACATGACATCTGTTTAGATTGTGGAATAATGTGCCCTGGGAATCTGACTGAGGCTTGGTTCTGGAACCCTGTGGACTGGGAACATGACTGAGGTTTGATTGTAGAACCCTGTGCCCTGGAAACATGACTGTGGCCTGGTACTGGAAACCCATGGCCTACGAATTTGACATTGGTTTGATTCTGGAACCCTGTGGCCTGGGAAATTGACTGAGGCGTGATTCTGGAAAACTGTGGCCTGGGAATATGACTGAGGTTTGATTCTGGAAATCTGTGGCCTGGGAAGTTGACTGAGGTTTGATGGCAGAAATCTGTGGACTGGCAACATGAGTGAGGTTTGATTGTAGAACCGTGTGCCCTGGAAACATGACTGCGACCTGATACTTGAAACCCATGGCCTGGGAACTTGACATTGGTTTGATTCCGGAACCCTGTGGCCAGGAACAAGACTGAGGCTTGATTCTGGAATCCTGTGGCCTGGGAACATGACATCTGTTTAGATTGTGGAATACTGGGCCCTGGGAAACTGACTGAAGCTTGGTTCTGGAACCCTGTGGACTGGGAACATGACATCGGTTTGGATTCTGTTACCCTGTTGCCTGGGAACATGAAATCGGTTTGATGGTAGAAACCTGTTGTCTGGGAATATGACTGAGGTTTGATGGTGGTACCCTCTGGCCTGGCAACATGACTGAGGTTTGATTCTGGATCCCTGTGGCCTGGGAACATGACTGAGGCGTGATTCTGGAATCCTGTGGCCTGG
Source organism: Balaenoptera borealis (assembly GCF_965194805.1). Classification (NCBI taxonomy): domain Eukaryota; kingdom Metazoa; phylum Chordata; class Mammalia; order Artiodactyla; family Balaenopteridae; genus Balaenoptera; species Balaenoptera borealis. Next base: position 1,013 of record NW_028121716.1, on the reverse strand, counting down.
GAGCATGATATCTGTTTAGATTGTGGAATACTGGGCGCTGGGAACCTGACTGAGGCTTGGTTCTGGAACCCTGTGGACTGGGAACATGACTGAGGTTTGATTCTGGAACCCTGTAGCCTGCGAACATAACTGAGGATTGTTTCTGGAACCCTGTGGCCTGGGAATATGACATCAGTGGATTCTGGAACCCTGTGGCCTGGGAACATGAGAACGGTTTAATTCTGGAACCCTGTGACCTGGGAACATGTCTGAGGTTTGATGGTGGAAACCTGTGGCTTGGCAGCATGACTGAGGTTTGTTTCTGGAACCCTGTTCCCTGGGAAGATGACTGAGTTTTGACTGTGGAACCATGGGTCCTGCAAACATGACAGAGGTTTGATTCTGGAACCATGTGTCCTGGGAATATGACTGAGGTTTGATTCTGGAACCATGTGGCCTGGGAATATGACTGATGTTAGATCGTGGAATCCTGTGGCCTGGGAACATGACATCTGTTTGGATTCTGGTACCCTGTTGCCTGGGAACATGAAATCGGTTTGATTGTGGAAACCTGTGGTCTGGGAATATGACTGACGTTTGATGGTGGTACCCTCTGGACTGGCAACATGACTGAGGTTTGATTCTGGATCCCTGTGGCCTGGGAACATGACTGAGGCGTGATTCTGGAATCCTGGGGTCTGGGAACATGACATCTGTTTAGATTGTGGAATACTGTGCCCTGGGAATCTGACTGAGGCTTGGTTCTGGAACCCTGTGGACTGGGAACTTGACTGAGGTTTGATTGTGGAACCCTGTGCCCTGGAAACATGACTGTGGCCTGGTACTGGAAACCCATGGCCTAGGAATTTGACATTGGTTTGATTCTGGAACCCTGTGGCCTGGGAACATGACTGAGGTTTGATTCTGGAAAACTGTAGCCTGCGAACATAACTGAGGATTGTTTCTGGAACCCTGTGGCCTGGGAACATGACATCAGTGGATTCTGGAACCCTGTGGCCTGGGAACATGAGAAC
>NW_028121717.1:0-28078 GCF_965194805.1 Balaenoptera borealis | reverse complement strand
GGTTAAAGGTGCTGATTCTCCAGGCAGGGAGATTGCTAGTATAGCGGCTGGAAAGGCGAACCGGAGCACAAGGAGATGAGAAATGAGGTGCGTTTTAGAAACCTTTCCCGATCACACGGTGTACCATCTTCTGGGTTTCTCATGTATGTTTTCGATGTAGGAAGATGCCCTTGAACCTGGAGATTTGGGACCCATTGGATGGGTTCCACGCAGTATTACTTTAAAGGGTCTGCGTTTGCTCACCCAACCTCACCAAACCTCTCAGCCCCAAGAGTGTCCACCCTTATGTCTCATCCATCTGTGGGTCTACATATGGTCAATCCAGGTTGCATCACAGCCCCTGAACGAATTTTGTCAGAATTTCTCTCTCTTTCACTGTCTTTGTTTCACGGGTTTTTAAAAGTAATTGATTTGTATAATGGGGTTTAGCTGCTTTTCACTGCTGTGGTTATGCCGCTTTTCACCCACTTCACTCACTTACAGAGAGATATCAATACATAGGTTTTAAGATTCTTACTAGTCAGATATATTCTTGGGCGATGAATAGGGCGTGTTGAGTCCAGTTCACTGAGGAAGGAGTAGGTCTTGTCTATTACATATTGGGTTTATGGAACGCTATCTGAGCTAATTTGAAACCCTTGTTTTATGCATCACCCCACCTCACCTTTCCCGTTAAGCAGCCCTAGTGTGTTTTCTAAACGTGTGACTCTGACCTGTTATGTAATTCAGTTCAAGGGTAGCGGTTTTTACATTCCCTCTATAAGTGATATCTATGATAAGTGTCTTTTTCTGTGTGACTTATTTCACTTAGAATCGTCGTACCCAAATCCACTCATCATGCTGCTACTAGCCTTATGACGTTGATTTCATGGCTGAGTGATATTCCATTGTACATAAGGACCACAACTTCTTTGTCCATTCTTGTCTTTCCTGGGATATTTAAGGTGTCACAAAGTGGAGGTTCTTGTCAACAGAGCAGCCCTAAACTTTGGGGTGCCTGTGTCTTGCTGATTTTTAGTTTTCCCAATTTACACGCCCATGAGTGGAAGTGCCCTATGCTCTCTAAGCTGAGTTTTTTAGATGTTTCAGGACACACCGTACACTTCTCCAGAGTGGCTGTTGGCAATTTACATCCCGCCCATCAGCGTAGCAAGGCTCCCATTTCTCCATGGCCTGTCCTGCATTTCTGGTTTTGACACTTTATTCAGCCTGGCCCTTTTGACCGATGGGAAGCGAGACTTCTTTGTAGCGCTGATTTGCCTTTCCAGGTTGCTTGGTTGGCCAAAAAGGGCGTATGCGTTTTTTCCTGAATATATTCAGGAAAAAACGCATACGCCCTTTTTGGCCAAGGGCATCATTGTCGAGGTTTTGCCGCTTTTCCTGTGCTTTAAAGGCGATTCGAATCTACCTCCTGAAATCTGATTCCTGCAATTCTGCCTTGCTTTCAAATCCTCTTCGTTGCCTTCCCTCAATATATTTGTGGACGAGAGTTATCATTTCTAAGTCTGCAGGTTTGTGAATTGCAGTGCCCCTGAGCTCCATTTTTCAACTCGCTTTCTTGGGAGCTGGCCGCAAAAGCGCAGGATTGCTTCAGGCCCTATTCTGGCTCCGGGCGGCAAGCTGAGCCTGAGGTTAATTCTTCTTCCTGATGGGAAAATAGAGTGACCTGTGCCTGTCCCAACACCTAGAGCTAGTCTCTCATTGGTTCCCCCTCTTCCCGTTCATCCTCAGGACAAATTGCAACCTGTACGGAACAGGAGGTTAAAGGTGCTGATTCTCCAAGCAGGGAGATTGCTAGTATAGCGGCTGGAATGGCGAACCGGAGCACAAGGAGATGAGAAATGAGGTGCGTTTTAGAAACCTTTCCCGATCACACGGTGTACCATCTTCTGGGTTTCTCATGCATGTTTTCGATGTAGGAAGATGCCCTTGAACCTGGAGATTTGGGACCCATGGGATGGGTACCACACAGTATTACTTTAAAGGGTCTGCGTTTGCTCACCCAACCTCACCAAACCTCTCAGCCCCAAGAGTGTCCACCCTTATGTCTCATCCATCTGTGGGTCTACATATGGTCAATCCAGGTTGCATCACAGCCCCTGAACGAATTTTGTCAGAATTTCTCTCTCTTTCACTGTCTTTGTTTCACGGGTTTTTAAAAGTAATTGATTTGTATAATGGGGTTTAGCTGCTTTTCACTGCTGTGGTTATGCCGCTTTTCACCCACTTCACTCACTTACAGAGAGATATCAATACATAGGTTTTAAGATTCTTACTAGTCAGATATATTCTTGGGCGATGAATGGGCGTGTTGAGTCCAGTTCACTGAGGAAGGAGTAGGTCTTGTCTATTACATATTGGGTTTATGGAACGCTATCTGAGCTAATTTGAAACCCTTGTTTTATGCATCACCCCACCTCACCTTTCCCGTTAAGCAGCCCTAGTGTGTTTTCTAAACGTGTGACTCTGACCTGTTATGTAATTCAGTTCAAGGGTAGCGGTTTTTACATTCCCTCTATAAGTGATATCTATGATAAGTGTCTTTTTCTGTGTGACTTATTTCACTTAGAATCGTCGTACCCAAATCCACTCATCATGCTGCTACTAGCCTTATGACGTTGATTTCATGGCTGAGTGATATTCCATTGTACATAAGGACCACAACTTCTTTGTCCATTCTTGTCTTTCCTGGGATATTTAAGGTGTCACAAAGTGGAGGTTCTTGTCAACAGAGCAGCCCTAAACTTTGGGGTGCCTGTGTCTTGCTGATTTTTAGTTTTCCCAATTTACACGCCCATGAGTGGAAGTGCCCTATGCTCTCTAAGCTGAGTTTTTTAGATGTTTCAGGACACACCGTACACTTCTCCAGAGTGGCTGTTGGCAATTTACATCCCGCCCATCAGCGTAGCAAGGCTCCCATTTCTCCATGGCCTGTCCTGCATTTCTGGTTTTGACACTTTATTCAGCCTGGCCCTTTTGACCGATGGGAAGCGAGACTTCTTTGTAGCGCTGATTTGCCTTTCCAGGTTGCTTGGTTGGCCAAAAAGGGCGTATGCGTTTTTTCCTGAATATATTCAGGAAAAAACGCATACGCCCTTTTTGGCCAAGGGCATCATTGTCGAGGTTTTGCCGCTTTTCCTGTGCTTTAAAGGCGATTCGAATCTACCTCCTGAAATCTGATTCCTGCAATTCTGCCTTGCTTTCAAATCCTCTTCGTTGCCTTCCCTCAATATATTTGTGGACGAGAGTTATCATTTCTAAGTCTGCAGGTTTGTGAATTGCAGTGCCCCTGAGCTCCATTTTTCAACTCGCTTTCTTGGGAGCTGGCCGCAAAAGCGCAGGATTGCTTCAGGCCCTATTCTGGCTCCGGGCGGCAAGCTGAGCCTGAGGTTAATTCTTCTTCCTGATGGGAAAATAGAGTGACCTGTGCCTGTCCCAACACCTAGAGCTAGTCTCTCATTGGTTCCCCCTCTTCCCGTTCATCCTCAGGACAAATTGCAACCTGTACGGAACAGGAGGTTAAAGGTGCTGATTCTCCAAGCAGGGAGATTGCTAGTATAGCGGCTGGAATGGCGAACCGGAGCACAAGGAGATGAGAAATGAGGTGCGTTTTAGAAACCTTTCCCGATCACACGGTGTACCATCTTCTGGGTTTCTCATGCATGTTTTCGATGTAGGAAGATGCCCTTGAACCTGGAGATTTGGGACCCATGGGATGGGTACCACACAGTATTACTTTAAAGGGTCTGCGTTTGCTCACCCAACCTCACCAAACCTCTCAGCCCCAAGAGTGTCCACCCTTATGTCTCATCCATCTGTGGGTCTACATATGGTCAATCCAGGTTGCATCACAGCCCCTGAACGAATTTTGTCAGAATTTCTCTCTCTTTCACTGTCTTTGTTTCACGGGTTTTTAAAAGTAATTGATTTGTATAATGGGGTTTAGCTGCTTTTCACTGCTGTGGTTATGCCGCTTTTCACCCACTTCACTCACTTACAGAGAGATATCAATACATAGGTTTTAAGATTCTTACTAGTCAGATATATTCTTGGGCGATGAATAGGGCGTGTTGAGTCCAGTTCACTGAGGAAGGAGTAGGTCTTGTCTATTACATATTGGGTTTATGGAACGCTATCTGAGCTAATTTGAAACCCTTGTTTTATGCATCACCCCACCTCACCTTTCCCGTTAAGCAGCCCTAGTGTGTTTTCTAAACGTGTGACTCTGACCTGTTATGTAATTCAGTTCAAGGGTAGCGGTTTTTACATTCCCTCTATAAGTGATATCTATGATAAGTGTCTTTTTCTGTGTGACTTATTTCACTTAGAATCGTCGTACCCAAATCCACTCATCATGCTGCTACTAGCCTTATGACGTTGATTTCATGGCTGAGTGATATTCCATTGTACATAAGGACCACAACTTCTTTGTCCATTCTTGTCTTTCCTGGGATATTTAAGGTGTCACAAAGTGGAGGTTCTTGTCAACAGAGCAGCCCTAAACTTTGGGGTGCCTGTGTCTTGCTGATTTTTAGTTTTCCCAATTTACACGCCCATGAGTGGAAGTGCCCTATGCTCTCTAAGCTGAGTTTTTTAGATGTTTCAGGACACACCGTACACTTCTCCAGAGTGGCTGTTGGCAATTTACATCCCGCCCATCAGCGTAGCAAGGCTCCCATTTCTCCATGGCCTGTCCTGCATTTCTGGTTTTGACACTTTATTCAGCCTGGCCCTTTTGACCGATGGGAAGCGAGACTTCTTTGTAGCGCTGATTTGCCTTTCCAGGTTGCTTGGTTGGCCAAAAAGGGCGTATGCGTTTTTTCCTGAATATATTCAGGAAAAAACGCATACGCCCTTTTTGGCCAAGGGCATCATTGTCGAGGTTTTGCCGCTTTTCCTGTGCTTTAAAGGCGATTCGAATCTACCTCCTGAAATCTGATTCCTGCAATTCTGCCTTGCTTTCAAATCCTCTTCGTTGCCTTCCCTCAATATATTTGTGGACGAGAGTTATCATTTCTAAGTCTGCAGGTTTGTGAATTGCAGTGCCCCTGAGCTCCATTTTTCAACTCGCTTTCTTGGGAGCTGGCCGCAAAAGCGCAGGTTTGCTTCAGGCCCTATTCTGGCTTCGGGCGGCAGGCTGAGCCTGTGGTTAATTCTTCTTCCTGATGGGAAAATAGAGTGACCTGTGCCTGTCCCAACACCTAGAGCTAGTCTCTCATTGGTTCCCCCTCTTCCCGTTCATCCTCAGGACAAATTGCAACCTGTACGGAACAGGAGGTTAAAGGTGCTGATTCTCCAAGCAGGGAGATTGCTAGTATAGCGGCTGGAATGGCGAACCGGAGCACAAGGAGATGAGAAATGAGGTGCGTTTTAGAAACCTTTCCCGATCACACGGTGTACCATCTTCTGGGTTTCTCATGCATGTTTTCGATGTAGGAAGATGCCCTTGAACCTGGAGATTTGGGACCCATGGGATGGGTACCACACAGTATTACTTTAAAGGGTCTGCGTTTGCTCACCCAACCTCACCAAACCTCTCAGCCCCAAGAGTGTCCACCCTTATGTCTCATCCATCTGTGGGTCTACATATGGTCAATCCAGGTTGCATCACAGCCCCTGAACGAATTTTGTCAGAATTTCTCTCTCTTTCACTGTCTTTGTTTCACGGGTTTTTAAAAGTAATTGATTTGTATAATGGGGTTTAGCTGCTTTTCACTGCTGTGGTTATGCCGCTTTTCACCCACTTCACTCACTTACAGAGAGATATCAATACATAGGTTTTAAGATTCTTACTAGTCAGATATATTCTTGGGCGATGAATAGGGCGTGTTGAGTCCAGTTCACTGAGGAAGGAGTAGGTCTTGTCTATTACATATTGGGTTTATGGAACGCTATCTGAGCTAATTTGAAACCCTTGTTTTATGCATCACCCCACCTCACCTTTCCCGTTAAGCAGCCCTAGTGTGTTTTCTAAACGTGTGACTCTGACCTGTTATGTAATTCAGTTCAAGGGTAGCGGTTTTTACATTCCCTCTATAAGTGATATCTATGATAAGTGTCTTTTTCTGTGTGACTTATTTCACTTAGAATCGTCGTACCCAAATCCACTCATCATGCTGCTACTAGCCTTATGACGTTGATTTCATGGCTGAGTGATATTCCATTGTACATAAGGACCACAACTTCTTTGTCCATTCTTGTCTTTCCTGGGATATTTAAGGTGTCACAAAGTGGAGGTTCTTGTCAACAGAGCAGCCCTAAACTTTGGGGTGCCTGTGTCTTGCTGATTTTTAGTTTTCCCAATTTACACGCCCATGAGTGGAAGTGCCCTATGCTCTCTAAGCTGAGTTTTTTAGATGTTTCAGGACACACCGTACACTTCTCCAGAGTGGCTGTTGGCAATTTACATCCCGCCCATCAGCGTAGCAAGGCTCCCATTTCTCCATGGCCTGTCCTGCATTTCTGGTTTTGACACTTTATTCAGCCTGGCCCTTTTGACCGATGGGAAGCGAGACTTCTTTGTAGCGCTGATTTGCCTTTCCAGGTTGCTTGGTTGGCCAAAAAGGGCGTATGCGTTTTTTCCTGAATATATTCAGGAAAAAACGCATATGCCCTTTTTGGCCAAGGGCATCATTGTCGAGGTTTTGCCGCTTTTCCTGTGCTTTAAAGGCGATTCGAATCTACCTCCTGAAATCTGATTCCTGCAATTCTGCCTTGCTTTCAAATCCTCTTCGTTGCCTTCCCTCAATATATTTGTGGACGAGAGTTATCATTTCTAAGTCTGCAGGTTTGTGAATTGCAGTGCCCCTGAGCTCCATTTTTCAACTCGCTTTCTTGGGAGCTGGCCGCAAAAGCGCAGGTTTGCTTCAGGCCCTATTCTGGCTTCGGGCGGCAGGCTGAGCCTGTGGTTAATTCTTCTTCCTGATGGGAAAATAGAGTGACCTGTGCCTGTCCCAACACCTAGAGCTAGTCTCTCATTGGTTCCCCCTCTTCCCGTTCATCCTCAGGACAAATTGCAACCTGTACGGAACAGGAGGTTAAAGGTGCTGATTCTCCAAGCAGGGAGATTGCTAGTATAGCGGCTGGAATGGCGAACCGGAGCACAAGGAGATGAGAAATGAGGTGCGTTTTAGAAACCTTTCCCGATCACACGGTGTACCATCTTCTGGGTTTCTCATGCATGTTTTCGATGTAGGAAGATGCCCTTGAACCTGGAGATTTGGGACCCATGGGATGGGTACCACACAGTATTACTTTAAAGGGTCTGCGTTTGCTCACCCAACCTCACCAAACCTCTCAGCCCCAAGAGTGTCCACCCTTATGTCTCATCCATCTGTGGGTCTACATATGGTCAATCCAGGTTGCATCACAGCCCCTGAACGAATTTTGTCAGAATTTCTCTCTCTTTCACTGTCTTTGTTTCACGGGTTTTTAAAAGTAATTGATTTGTATAATGGGGTTTAGCTGCTTTTCACTGCTGTGGTTATGCCGCTTTTCACCCACTTCACTCACTTACAGAGAGATATCAATACATAGGTTTTAAGATTCTTACTAGTCAGATATATTCTTGGGCGATGAATAGGGCGTGTTGAGTCCAGTTCACTGAGGAAGGAGTAGGTCTTGTCTATTACATATTGGGTTTATGGAACGCTATCTGAGCTAATTTGAAACCCTTGTTTTATGCATCACCCCACCTCACCTTTCCCGTTAAGCAGCCCTAGTGTGTTTTCTAAACGTGTGACTCTGACCTGTTATGTAATTCAGTTCAAGGGTAGCGGTTTTTACATTCCCTCTATAAGTGATATCTATGATAAGTGTCTTTTTCTGTGTGACTTATTTCACTTAGAATCGTCGTACCCAAATCCACTCATCATGCTGCTACTAGCCTTATGACGTTGATTTCATGGCTGAGTGATATTCCATTGTACATAAGGACCACAACTTCTTTGTCCATTCTTGTCTTTCCTGGGATATTTAAGGTGTCACAAAGTGGAGGTTCTTGTCAACAGAGCAGCCCTAAACTTTGGGGTGCCTGTGTCTTGCTGATTTTTAGTTTTCCCAATTTACACGCCCATGAGTGGAAGTGCCCTATGCTCTCTAAGCTGAGTTTTTTAGATGTTTCAGGACACACCGTACACTTCTCCAGAGTGGCTGTTGGCAATTTACATCCCGCCCATCAGCGTAGCAAGGCTCCCATTTCTCCATGGCCTGTCCTGCATTTCTGGTTTTGACACTTTATTCAGCCTGGCCCTTTTGACCGATGGGAAGCGAGACTTCTTTGTAGCGCTGATTTGCCTTTCCAGGTTGCTTGGTTGGCCAAAAAGGGCGTATGCGTTTTTTCCTGAATATATTCAGGAAAAAACGCATACGCCCTTTTTGGCCAAGGGCATCATTGTCGAGGTTTTGCCGCTTTTCCTGTGCTTTAAAGGCGATTCGAATCTACCTCCTGAAATCTGATTCCTGCAATTCTGCCTTGCTTTCAAATCCTCTTCGTTGCCTTCCCTCAATATATTTGTGGACGAGAGTTATCATTTCTAAGTCTGCAGGTTTGTGAATTGCAGTGCCCCTGAGCTCCATTTTTCAACTCGCTTTCTTGGGAGCTGGCCGCAAAAGCGCAGGATTGCTTCAGGCCCTATTCTGGCTCCGGGCGGCAAGCTGAGCCTGAGGTTAATTCTTCTTCCTGATGGGAAAATAGAGTGACCTGTGCCTGTCCCAACACCTAGAGCTAGTCTCTCATTGGTTCCCCCTCTTCCCGTTCATCCTCAGGACAAATTGCAACCTGTACGGAACAGGAGGTTAAAGGTGCTGATTCTCCAAGCAGGGAGATTGCTAGTATAGCGGCTGGAATGGCGAACCGGAGCACAAGGAGATGAGAAATGAGGTGCGTTTTAGAAACCTTTCCCGATCACACGGTGTACCATCTTCTGGGTTTCTCATGCATGTTTTCGATGTAGGAAGATGCCCTTGAACCTGGAGATTTGGGACCCATGGGATGGGTACCACACAGTATTACTTTAAAGGGTCTGCGTTTGCTCACCCAACCTCACCAAACCTCTCAGCCCCAAGAGTGTCCACCCTTATGTCTCATCCATCTGTGGGTCTACATATGGTCAATCCAGGTTGCATCACAGCCCCTGAACGAATTTTGTCAGAATTTCTCTCTCTTTCACTGTCTTTGTTTCACGGGTTTTTAAAAGTAATTGATTTGTATAATGGGGTTTAGCTGCTTTTCACTGCTGTGGTTATGCCGCTTTTCACCCACTTCACTCACTTACAGAGAGATATCAATACATAGGTTTTAAGATTCTTACTAGTCAGATATATTCTTGGGCGATGAATAGGGCGTGTTGAGTCCAGTTCACTGAGGAAGGAGTAGGTCTTGTCTATTACATATTGGGTTTATGGAACGCTATCTGAGCTAATTTGAAACCCTTGTTTTATGCATCACCCCACCTCACCTTTCCCGTTAAGCAGCCCTAGTGTGTTTTCTAAACGTGTGACTCTGACCTGTTATGTAATTCAGTTCAAGGGTAGCGGTTTTTACATTCCCTCTATAAGTGATATCTATGATAAGTGTCTTTTTCTGTGTGACTTATTTCACTTAGAATCGTCGTACCCAAATCCACTCATCATGCTGCTACTAGCCTTATGACGTTGATTTCATGGCTGAGTGATATTCCATTGTACATAAGGACCACAACTTCTTTGTCCATTCTTGTCTTTCCTGGGATATTTAAGGTGTCACAAAGTGGAGGTTCTTGTCAACAGAGCAGCCCTAAACTTTGGGGTGCCTGTGTCTTGCTGATTTTTAGTTTTCCCAATTTACACGCCCATGAGTGGAAGTGCCCTATGCTCTCTAAGCTGAGTTTTTTAGATGTTTCAGGACACACCGTACACTTCTCCAGAGTGGCTGTTGGCAATTTACATCCCGCCCATCAGCGTAGCAAGGCTCCCATTTCTCCATGGCCTGTCCTGCATTTCTGGTTTTGACACTTTATTCAGCCTGGCCCTTTTGACCGATGGGAAGCGAGACTTCTTTGTAGCGCTGATTTGCCTTTCCAGGTTGCTTGGTTGGCCAAAAAGGGCGTATGCGTTTTTTCCTGAATATATTCAGGAAAAAACGCATACGCCCTTTTTGGCCAAGGGCATCATTGTCGAGGTTTTGCCGCTTTTCCTGTGCTTTAAAGGCGATTCGAATCTACCTCCTGAAATCTGATTCCTGCAATTCTGCCTTGCTTTCAAATCCTCTTCGTTGCCTTCCCTCAATATATTTGTGGACGAGAGTTATCATTTCTAAGTCTGCAGGTTTGTGAATTGCAGTGCCCCTGAGCTCCATTTTTCAACTCGCTTTCTTGGGAGCTGGCCGCAAAAGCGCAGGATTGCTTCAGGCCCTATTCTGGCTCCGGGCGGCAAGCTGAGCCTGAGGTTAATTCTTCTTCCTGATGGGAAAATAGAGTGACCTGTGCCTGTCCCAACACCTAGAGCTAGTCTCTCATTGGTTCCCCCTCTTCCCGTTCATCCTCAGGACAAATTGCAACCTGTACGGAACAGGAGGTTAAAGGTGCTGATTCTCCAAGCAGGGAGATTGCTAGTATAGCGGCTGGAATGGCGAACCGGAGCACAAGGAGATGAGAAATGAGGTGCGTTTTAGAAACCTTTCCCGATCACACGGTGTACCATCTTCTGGGTTTCTCATGCATGTTTTCGATGTAGGAAGATGCCCTTGAACCTGGAGATTTGGGACCCATGGGATGGGTACCACACAGTATTACTTTAAAGGGTCTGCGTTTGCTCACCCAACCTCACCAAACCTCTCAGCCCCAAGAGTGTCCACCCTTATGTCTCATCCATCTGTGGGTCTACATATGGTCAATCCAGGTTGCATCACAGCCCCTGAACGAATTTTGTCAGAATTTCTCTCTCTTTCACTGTCTTTGTTTCACGGGTTTTTAAAAGTAATTGATTTGTATAATGGGGTTTAGCTGCTTTTCACTGCTGTGGTTATGCCGCTTTTCACCCACTTCACTCACTTACAGAGAGATATCAATACATAGGTTTTAAGATTCTTACTAGTCAGATATATTCTTGGGCGATGAATAGGGCGTGTTGAGTCCAGTTCACTGAGGAAGGAGTAGGTCTTGTCTATTACATATTGGGTTTATGGAACGCTATCTGAGCTAATTTGAAACCCTTGTTTTATGCATCACCCCACCTCACCTTTCCCGTTAAGCAGCCCTAGTGTGTTTTCTAAACGTGTGACTCTGACCTGTTATGTAATTCAGTTCAAGGGTAGCGGTTTTTACATTCCCTCTATAAGTGATATCTATGATAAGTGTCTTTTTCTGTGTGACTTATTTCACTTAGAATCGTCGTACCCAAATCCACTCATCATGCTGCTACTAGCCTTATGACGTTGATTTCATGGCTGAGTGATATTCCATTGTACATAAGGACCACAACTTCTTTGTCCATTCTTGTCTTTCCTGGGATATTTAAGGTGTCACAAAGTGGAGGTTCTTGTCAACAGAGCAGCCCTAAACTTTGGGGTGCCTGTGTCTTGCTGATTTTTAGTTTTCCCAATTTACACGCCCATGAGTGGAAGTGCCCTATGCTCTCTAAGCTGAGTTTTTTAGATGTTTCAGGACACACCGTACACTTCTCCAGAGTGGCTGTTGGCAATTTACATCCCGCCCATCAGCGTAGCAAGGCTCCCATTTCTCCATGGCCTGTCCTGCATTTCTGGTTTTGACACTTTATTCAGCCTGGCCCTTTTGACCGATGGGAAGCGAGACTTCTTTGTAGCGCTGATTTGCCTTTCCAGGTTGCTTGGTTGGCCAAAAAGGGCGTATGCGTTTTTTCCTGAATATATTCAGGAAAAAACGCATACGCCCTTTTTGGCCAAGGGCATCATTGTCGAGGTTTTGCCGCTTTTCCTGTGCTTTAAAGGCGATTCGAATCTACCTCCTGAAATCTGATTCCTGCAATTCTGCCTTGCTTTCAAATCCTCTTCGTTGCCTTCCCTCAATATATTTGTGGACGAGAGTTATCATTTCTAAGTCTGCAGGTTTGTGAATTGCAGTGCCCCTGAGCTCCATTTTTCAACTCGCTTTCTTGGGAGCTGGCCGCAAAAGCGCAGGTTTGCTTCAGGCCCTATTCTGGCTTCGGGCGGCAGGCTGAGCCTGTGGTTAATTCTTCTTCCTGATGGGAAAATAGAGTGACCTGTGCCTGTCCCAACACCTAGAGCTAGTCTCTCATTGGTTCCCCCTCTTCCCGTTCATCCTCAGGACAAATTGCAACCTGTTTGGTACAGGAGGTTAAAGGTGCTGATTCTCCAGGCAGGGAGATTGTTAGTATAGCGGCTGGAAAGGCGAACCGGAGCACAAGGAGATGAGAAATGAGGTGCGTTTTAGAAACCTTTCCCGATCACACGGTGTACCATCTTCTGGGTTTCTCATGTATGTTTTCGATGTAGGAAGATGCCCTTGAACCTGGAGATTTGGGACCCATTGGATGGGTTCCACGCAGTATTACTTTAAAGGGTCTGCGTTTGCTCACCCAACCTCACCAAACCTCTCAGCCCCAAGAGTGTCCACCCTTATGTCTCATCCATCTGTGGGTCTACATATGGTCAATCCAGGTTGCATCACAGCCCCTGAACGAATTTTGTCAGAATTTCTCTCTCTTTCACTGTCTTTGTTTCACGGGTTTTTAAAAGTAATTGATTTGTATAATGGGGTTTAGCTGCTTTTCACTGCTGTGGTTATGCCGCTTTTCACCCACTTCACTCACTTACAGAGAGATATCAATACATAGGTTTTAAGATTCTTACTAGTCAGATATATTCTTGGGCGATGAATAGGGCGTGTTGAGTCCAGTTCACTGAGGAAGGAGTAGGTCTTGTCTATTACATATTGGGTTTATGGAACGCTATCTGAGCTAATTTGAAACCCTTGTTTTATGCATCACCCCACCTCACCTTTCCCGTTAAGCAGCCCTAGTGTGTTTTCTAAACGTGTGACTCTGACCTGTTATGTAATTCAGTTCAAGGGTAGCAGTTTTTACATTCCCTCTATAAGTGATATCTATGATAAGTGTCTTTTTCTGTGTGACTTATTTCACTTAGAATCGTCGTACCCAAATCCACTCATCATGCTGCTACTAGCCTTATGACGTTGATTTCATGGCTGAGTGATATTCCATTGTACATAAGGACCACAACTTCTTTGTCCATTCTTGTCTTTCCTGGGATATTTAAGGTGTCACAAAGTGGAGGTTCTTGTCAACAGAGCAGCCCTAAACTTTGGGGTGCCTGTGTCTTGCTGATTTTTAGTTTTCCCAATTTACACGCCCATGAGTGGAAGTGCCCTATGCTCTCTAAGCTGAGTTTTTTAGATGTTTCAGGACACACCGTACACTTCTCCAGAGTGGCTGTTGGCAATTTACATCCCGCCCATCAGCGTAGCAAGGCTCCCATTTCTCCATGGCCTGTCCTGCATTTCTGGTTTTGACACTTTATTCAGCCTGGCCCTTTTGACCGATGGGAAGCGAGACTTCTTTGTAGCGCTGATTTGCCTTTCCAGGTTGCTTGGTTGGCCAAAAAGGGCGTATGCGTTTTTTCCTGAATATATTCAGGAAAAAACGCATATGCCCTTTTTGGCCAAGGGCATCATTGTCGAGGTTTTGCCGCTTTTCCTGTGCTTTAAAGGCGATTCGAATCTACCTCCTGAAATCTGATTCCTGCAATTCTGCCTTGCTTTCAAATCCTCTTCGTTGCCTTCCCTCAATATATTTGTGGACGAGAGTTATCATTTCTAAGTCTGCAGGTTTGTGAATTGCAGTGCCCCTGAGCTCCATTTTTCAACTCGCTTTCTTGGGAGCTGGCCGCAAAAGCGCAGGTTTGCTTCAGGCCCTATTCTGGCTTCGGGCGGCAGGCTGAGCCTGTGGTTAATTCTTCTTCCTGATGGGAAAATAGAGTGACCTGTGCCTGTCCCAACACCTAGAGCTAGTCTCTCATTGGTTCCCCCTCTTCCCGTTCATCCTCAGGACAAATTGCAACCTGTACGGAACAGGAGGTTAAAGGTGCTGATTCTCCAAGCAGGGAGATTGCTAGTATAGCGGCTGGAATGGCGAACCGGAGCACAAGGAGATGAGAAATGAGGTGCGTTTTAGAAACCTTTCCCGATCACACGGTGTACCATCTTCTGGGTTTCTCATGCATGTTTTCGATGTAGGAAGATGCCCTTGAACCTGGAGATTTGGGACCCATGGGATGGGTACCACACAGTATTACTTTAAAGGGTCTGCGTTTGCTCACCCAACCTCACCAAACCTCTCAGCCCCAAGAGTGTCCACCCTTATGTCTCATCCATCTGTGGGTCTACATATGGTCAATCCAGGTTGCATCACAGCCCCTGAACGAATTTTGTCAGAATTTCTCTCTCTTTCACTGTCTTTGTTTCACGGGTTTTTAAAAGTAATTGATTTGTATAATGGGGTTTAGCTGCTTTTCACTGCTGTGGTTATGCCGCTTTTCACCCACTTCACTCACTTACAGAGAGATATCAATACATAGGTTTTAAGATTCTTACTAGTCAGATATATTCTTGGGCGATGAATAGGGCGTGTTGAGTCCAGTTCACTGAGGAAGGAGTAGGTCTTGTCTATTACATATTGGGTTTATGGAACGCTATCTGAGCTAATTTGAAACCCTTGTTTTATGCATCACCCCACCTCACCTTTCCCGTTAAGCAGCCCTAGTGTGTTTTCTAAACGTGTGACTCTGACCTGTTATGTAATTCAGTTCAAGGGTAGCGGTTTTTACATTCCCTCTATAAGTGATATCTATGATAAGTGTCTTTTTCTGTGTGACTTATTTCACTTAGAATCGTCGTACCCAAATCCACTCATCATGCTGCTACTAGCCTTATGACGTTGATTTCATGGCTGAGTGATATTCCATTGTACATAAGGACCACAACTTCTTTGTCCATTCTTGTCTTTCCTGGGATATTTAAGGTGTCACAAAGTGGAGGTTCTTGTCAACAGAGCAGCCCTAAACTTTGGGGTGCCTGTGTCTTGCTGATTTTTAGTTTTCCCAATTTACACGCCCATGAGTGGAAGTGCCCTATGCTCTCTAAGCTGAGTTTTTTAGATGTTTCAGGACACACCGTACACTTCTCCAGAGTGGCTGTTGGCAATTTACATCCCGCCCATCAGCGTAGCAAGGCTCCCATTTCTCCATGGCCTGTCCTGCATTTCTGGTTTTGACACTTTATTCAGCCTGGCCCTTTTGACCGATGGGAAGCGAGACTTCTTTGTAGCGCTGATTTGCCTTTCCAGGTTGCTTGGTTGGCCAAAAAGGGCGTATGCGTTTTTTCCTGAATATATTCAGGAAAAAACGCATATGCCCTTTTTGGCCAAGGGCATCATTGTCGAGGTTTTGCCGCTTTTCCTGTGCTTTAAAGGCGATTCGAATCTACCTCCTGAAATCTGATTCCTGCAATTCTGCCTTGCTTTCAAATCCTCTTCGTTGCCTTCCCTCAATATATTTGTGGACGAGAGTTATCATTTCTAAGTCTGCAGGTTTGTGAATTGCAGTGCCCCTGAGCTCCATTTTTCAACTCGCTTTCTTGGGAGCTGGCCGCAAAAGCGCAGGTTTGCTTCAGGCCCTATTCTGGCTTCGGGCGGCAGGCTGAGCCTGTGGTTAATTCTTCTTCCTGATGGGAAAATAGAGTGACCTGTGCCTGTCCCAACACCTAGAGCTAGTCTCTCATTGGTTCCCCCTCTTCCCGTTCATCCTCAGGACAAATTGCAACCTGTTTGGTACAGGAGGTTAAAGGTGCTGATTCTCCAGGCAGGGAGATTGCTAGTATAGCGGCTGGAAAGGCGAACCGGAGCACAAGGAGATGAGAAATGAGGTGCGTTTTAGAAACCTTTCCCGATCACACGGTGTACCATCTTCTGGGTTTCTCATGTATGTTTTCGATGTACGAAGATGCCCTTGAACCTGGAGATTTGGGACCCATTGGATGGGTTCCACGCAGTATTACTTTAAAGGGTCTGCGTTTGCTCACCCAACCTCACCAAACCTCTCAGCCCCAAGAGTGTCCACCCTTATGCCTCATCCATCTGTGGGTCTACATATGGTCAATCCAGGTTGCATCACAGCCCCTGAACGAATTTTGTCAGAATTTCTCTCTCTTTCACTGTCTTTGTTTCACGGGTTTTTAAAAGTAATTGATTTGTATAATGGGGTTTAGCTGCTTTTCACTGCTGTGGTTATGCCGCTTTTCACCCACTTCACTCACTTACAGAGAGATATCAATACATAGGTTTTAAGATTCTTACTAGTCAGATATATTCTTGGGCGATGAATAGGGCGTGTTGAGTCCAGTTCACTGAGGAAGGAGTAGGTCTTGTCTATTACATATTGGGTTTATGGAACGCTATCTGAGCTAATTTGAAACCCTTGTTTTATGCATCACCCCACCTCACCTTTCCCGTTAAGCAGCCCTAGTGTGTTTTCTAAACGTGTGACTCTGACCTGTTATGTAATTCAGTTCAAGGGTAGCGGTTTTTACATTCCCTCTATAAGTGATATCTATGATAAGTGTCTTTTTCTGTGTGACTTATTTCACTTAGAATCGTCGTACCCAAATCCACTCATCATGCTGCTACTAGCCTTATGACGTTGATTTCATGGCTGAGTGATATTCCATTGTACATAAGGACCACAACTTCTTTGTCCATTCTTGTCTTTCCTGGGATATTTAAGGTGTCACAAAGTGGAGGTTCTTGTCAACAGAGCAGCCCTAAACTTTGGGGTGCCTGTGTCTTGCTGATTTTTAGTTTTCCCAATTTACACGCCCATGAGTGGAAGTGCCCTATGCTCTCTAAGCTGAGTTTTTTAGATGTTTCAGGACACACCGTACACTTCTCCAGAGTGGCTGTTGGCAATTTACATCCCGCCCATCAGCGTAGCAAGGCTCCCATTTCTCCATGGCCTGTCCTGCATTTCTGGTTTTGACACTTTATTCAGCCTGGCCCTTTTGACCGATGGGAAGCGAGACTTCTTTGTAGCGCTGATTTGCCTTTCCAGGTTGCTTGGTTGGCCAAAAAGGGCGTATGCGTTTTTTCCTGAATATATTCAGGAAAAAACGCATACGCCCTTTTTGGCCAAGGGCATCATTGTCGAGGTTTTGCCGCTTTTCCTGTGCTTTAAAGGCGATTCGAATCTACCTCCTGAAATCTGATTCCTGCAATTCTGCCTTGCTTTCAAATCCTCTTCGTTGCCTTCCCTCAATATATTTGTGGACGAGAGTTATCATTTCTAAGTCTGCAGGTTTGTGAATTGCAGTGCCCCTGAGCTCCATTTTTCAACTCGCTTTCTTGGGAGCTGGCCGCAAAAGCGCAGGATTGCTTCAGGCCCTATTCTGGCTCCGGGCGGCAAGCTGAGCCTGAGGTTAATTCTTCTTCCTGATGGGAAAATAGAGTGACCTGTGCCTGTCCCAACACCTAGAGCTAGTCTCTCATTGGTTCCCCCTCTTCCCGTTCATCCTCAGGACAAATTGCAACCTGTACGGAACAGGAGGTTAAAGGTGCTGATTCTCCAAGCAGGGAGATTGCTAGTATAGCGGCTGGAATGGCGAACCGGAGCACAAGGAGATGAGAAATGAGGTGCGTTTTAGAAACCTTTCCCGATCACACGGTGTACCATCTTCTGGGTTTCTCATGCATGTTTTCGATGTAGGAAGATGCCCTTGAACCTGGAGATTTGGGACCCATGGGATGGGTACCACACAGTATTACTTTAAAGGGTCTGCGTTTGCTCACCCAACCTCACCAAACCTCTCAGCCCCAAGAGTGTCCACCCTTATGTCTCATCCATCTGTGGGTCTACATATGGTCAATCCAGGTTGCATCACAGCCCCTGAACGAATTTTGTCAGAATTTCTCTCTCTTTCACTGTCTTTGTTTCACGGGTTTTTAAAAGTAATTGATTTGTATAATGGGGTTTAGCTGCTTTTCACTGCTGTGGTTATGCCGCTTTTCACCCACTTCACTCACTTACAGAGAGATATCAATACATAGGTTTTAAGATTCTTACTAGTCAGATATATTCTTGGGCGATGAATAGGGCGTGTTGAGTCCAGTTCACTGAGGAAGGAGTAGGTCTTGTCTATTACATATTGGGTTTATGGAACGCTATCTGAGCTAATTTGAAACCCTTGTTTTATGCATCACCCCACCTCACCTTTCCCGTTAAGCAGCCCTAGTGTGTTTTCTAAACGTGTGACTCTGACCTGTTATGTAATTCAGTTCAAGGGTAGCGGTTTTTACATTCCCTCTATAAGTGATATCTATGATAAGTGTCTTTTTCTGTGTGACTTATTTCACTTAGAATCGTCGTACCCAAATCCACTCATCATGCTGCTACTAGCCTTATGACGTTGATTTCATGGCTGAGTGATATTCCATTGTACATAAGGACCACAACTTCTTTGTCCATTCTTGTCTTTCCTGGGATATTTAAGGTGTCACAAAGTGGAGGTTCTTGTCAACAGAGCAGCCCTAAACTTTGGGGTGCCTGTGTCTTGCTGATTTTTAGTTTTCCCAATTTACACGCCCATGAGTGGAAGTGCCCTATGCTCTCTAAGCTGAGTTTTTTAGATGTTTCAGGACACACCGTACACTTCTCCAGAGTGGCTGTTGGCAATTTACATCCCGCCCATCAGCGTAGCAAGGCTCCCATTTCTCCATGGCCTGTCCTGCATTTCTGGTTTTGACACTTTATTCAGCCTGGCCCTTTTGACCGATGGGAAGCGAGACTTCTTTGTAGCGCTGATTTGCCTTTCCAGGTTGCTTGGTTGGCCAAAAAGGGCGTATGCGTTTTTTCCTGAATATATTCAGGAAAAAACGCATACGCCCTTTTTGGCCAAGGGCATCATTGTCGAGGTTTTGCCGCTTTTCCTGTGCTTTAAAGGCGATTCGAATCTACCTCCTGAAATCTGATTCCTGCAATTCTGCCTTGCTTTCAAATCCTCTTCGTTGCCTTCCCTCAATATATTTGTGGACGAGAGTTATCATTTCTAAGTCTGCAGGTTTGTGAATTGCA
Organism: Balaenoptera borealis; assembly: GCF_965194805.1. Lineage (NCBI taxonomy): Eukaryota > Metazoa > Chordata > Mammalia > Artiodactyla > Balaenopteridae > Balaenoptera > Balaenoptera borealis. The sequence continues at coordinate 8,964 of NW_028121717.1, read as the reverse complement.
GTGCCCCTGAGCTCCATTTTTCAACTCGCTTTCTTGGGAGCTGGCCGCAAAAGCGCAGGATTGCTTCAGGCCCTATTCTGGCTCCGGGCGGCAAGCTGAGCCTGAGGTTAATTCTTCTTCCTGATGGGAAAATAGAGTGACCTGTGCCTGTCCCAACACCTAGAGCTAGTCTCTCATTGGTTCCCCCTCTTCCCGTTCATCCTCAGGACAAATTGCAACCTGTACGGAACAGGAGGTTAAAGGTGCTGATTCTCCAAGCAGGGAGATTGCTAGTATAGCGGCTGGAATGGCGAACCGGAGCACAAGGAGATGAGAAATGAGGTGCGTTTTAGAAACCTTTCCCGATCACACGGTGTACCATCTTCTGGGTTTCTCATGCATGTTTTCGATGTAGGAAGATGCCCTTGAACCTGGAGATTTGGGACCCATGGGATGGGTACCACACAGTATTACTTTAAAGGGTCTGCGTTTGCTCACCCAACCTCACCAAACCTCTCAGCCCCAAGAGTGTCCACCCTTATGTCTCATCCATCTGTGGGTCTACATATGGTCAATCCAGGTTGCATCACAGCCCCTGAACGAATTTTGTCAGAATTTCTCTCTCTTTCACTGTCTTTGTTTCACGGGTTTTTAAAAGTAATTGATTTGTATAATGGGGTTTAGCTGCTTTTCACTGCTGTGGTTATGCCGCTTTTCACCCACTTCACTCACTTACAGAGAGATATCAATACATAGGTTTTAAGATTCTTACTAGTCAGATATATTCTTGGGCGATGAATAGGGCGTGTTGAGTCCAGTTCACTGAGGAAGGAGTAGGTCTTGTCTATTACATATTGGGTTTATGGAACGCTATCTGAGCTAATTTGAAACCCTTGTTTTATGCATCACCCCACCTCACCTTTCCCGTTAAGCAGCCCTAGTGTGTTTTCTAAACGTGTGACTCTGACCTGTTATGTAATTCAGTTCAAGGGTAGCGGTTTTTACATTCCCTCTATAAGTGATATCTATGATAAGTGTCTTTTTCTGTGTGACTTATTTCACTTAGAATCGTCGTACCCAAATCCACTCATCATGCTGCTACTAGCCTTATGACGTTGATTTCATGGCTGAGTGATATTCCATTGTACATAAGGACCACAACTTCTTTGTCCATTCTTGTCTTTCCTGGGATATTTAAGGTGTCACAAAGTGGAGGTTCTTGTCAACAGAGCAGCCCTAAACTTTGGGGTGCCTGTGTCTTGCTGATTTTTAGTTTTCCCAATTTACACGCCCATGAGTGGAAGTGCCCTATGCTCTCTAAGCTGAGTTTTTTAGATGTTTCAGGACACACCGTACACTTCTCCAGAGTGGCTGTTGGCAATTTACATCCCGCCCATCAGCGTAGCAAGGCTCCCATTTCTCCATGGCCTGTCCTGCATTTCTGGTTTTGACACTTTATTCAGCCTGGCCCTTTTGACCGATGGGAAGCGAGACTTCTTTGTAGCGCTGATTTGCCTTTCCAGGTTGCTTGGTTGGCCAAAAAGGGCGTATGCGTTTTTTCCTGAATATATTCAGGAAAAAACGCATACGCCCTTTTTGGCCAAGGGCATCATTGTCGAGGTTTTGCCGCTTTTCCTGTGCTTTAAAGGCGATTCGAATCTACCTCCTGAAATCTGATTCCTGCAATTCTGCCTTGCTTTCAAATCCTCTTCGTTGCCTTCCCTCAATATATTTGTGGACGAGAGTTATCATTTCTAAGTCTGCAGGTTTGTGAATTGCAGTGCCCCTGAGCTCCATTTTTCAACTCGCTTTCTTGGGAGCTGGCCGCAAAAGCGCAGGTTTGCTTCAGGCCCTATTCTGGCTTCGGGCGGCAGGCTGAGCCTGTGGTTAATTCTTCTTCCTGATGGGAAAATAGAGTGACCTGTGCCTGTCCCAACACCTAGAGCTAGTCTCTCATTGGTTCCCCCTCTTCCCGTTCATCCTCAGGACAAATTGCAACCTGTACGGAACAGGAGGTTAAAGGTGCTGATTCTCCAAGCAGGGAGATTGCTAGTATAGCGGCTGGAATGGCGAACCGGAGCACAAGGAGATGAGAAATGAGGTGCGTTTTAGAAACCTTTCCCGATCACACGGTGTACCATCTTCTGGGTTTCTCATGCATGTTTTCGATGTAGGAAGATGCCCTTGAACCTGGAGATTTGGGACCCATGGGATGGGTACCACACAGTATTACTTTAAAGGGTCTGCGTTTGCTCACCCAACCTCACCAAACCTCTCAGCCCCAAGAGTGTCCACCCTTATGTCTCATCCATCTGTGGGTCTACATATGGTCAATCCAGGTTGCATCACAGCCCCTGAACGAATTTTGTCAGAATTTCTCTCTCTTTCACTGTCTTTGTTTCACGGGTTTTTAAAAGTAATTGATTTGTATAATGGGGTTTAGCTGCTTTTCACTGCTGTGGTTATGCCGCTTTTCACCCACTTCACTCACTTACAGAGAGATATCAATACATAGGTTTTAAGATTCTTACTAGTCAGATATATTCTTGGGCGATGAATAGGGCGTGTTGAGTCCAGTTCACTGAGGAAGGAGTAGGTCTTGTCTATTACATATTGGGTTTATGGAACGCTATCTGAGCTAATTTGAAACCCTTGTTTTATGCATCACCCCACCTCACCTTTCCCGTTAAGCAGCCCTAGTGTGTTTTCTAAACGTGTGACTCTGACCTGTTATGTAATTCAGTTCAAGGGTAGCGGTTTTTACATTCCCTCTATAAGTGATATCTATGATAAGTGTCTTTTTCTGTGTGACTTATTTCACTTAGAATCGTCGTACCCAAATCCACTCATCATGCTGCTACTAGCCTTATGACGTTGATTTCATGGCTGAGTGATATTCCATTGTACATAAGGACCACAACTTCTTTGTCCATTCTTGTCTTTCCTGGGATATTTAAGGTGTCACAAAGTGGAGGTTCTTGTCAACAGAGCAGCCCTAAACTTTGGGGTGCCTGTGTCTTGCTGATTTTTAGTTTTCCCAATTTACACGCCCATGAGTGGAAGTGCCCTATGCTCTCTAAGCTGAGTTTTTTAGATGTTTCAGGACACACCGTACACTTCTCCAGAGTGGCTGTTGGCAATTTACATCCCGCCCATCAGCGTAGCAAGGCTCCCATTTCTCCATGGCCTGTCCTGCATTTCTGGTTTTGACACTTTATTCAGCCTGGCCCTTTTGACCGATGGGAAGCGAGACTTCTTTGTAGCGCTGATTTGCCTTTCCAGGTTGCTTGGTTGGCCAAAAAGGGCGTATGCGTTTTTTCCTGAATATATTCAGGAAAAAACGCATACGCCCTTTTTGGCCAAGGGCATCATTGTCGAGGTTTTGCCGCTTTTCCTGTGCTTTAAAGGCGATTCGAATCTACCTCCTGAAATCTGATTCCTGCAATTCTGCCTTGCTTTCAAATCCTCTTCGTTGCCTTCCCTCAATATATTTGTGGACGAGAGTTATCATTTCTAAGTCTGCAGGTTTGTGAATTGCAGTGCCCCTGAGCTCCATTTTTCAACTCGCTTTCTTGGGAGCTGGCCGCAAAAGCGCAGGATTGCTTCAGGCCCTATTCTGGCTCCGGGCGGCAAGCTGAGCCTGAGGTTAATTCTTCTTCCTGATGGGAAAATAGAGTGACCTGTGCCTGTCCCAACACCTAGAGCTAGTCTCTCATTGGTTCCCCCTCTTCCCGTTCATCCTCAGGACAAATTGCAACCTGTACGGAACAGGAGGTTAAAGGTGCTGATTCTCCAAGCAGGGAGATTGCTAGTATAGCGGCTGGAATGGCGAACCGGAGCACAAGGAGATGAGAAATGAGGTGCGTTTTAGAAACCTTTCCCGATCACACGGTGTACCATCTTCTGGGTTTCTCATGCATGTTTTCGATGTAGGAAGATGCCCTTGAACCTGGAGATTTGGGACCCATGGGATGGGTACCACACAGTATTACTTTAAAGGGTCTGCGTTTGCTCACCCAACCTCACCAAACCTCTCAGCCCCAAGAGTGTCCACCCTTATGTCTCATCCATCTGTGGGTCTACATATGGTCAATCCAGGTTGCATCACAGCCCCTGAACGAATTTTGTCAGAATTTCTCTCTCTTTCACTGTCTTTGTTTCACGGGTTTTTAAAAGTAATTGATTTGTATAATGGGGTTTAGCTGCTTTTCACTGCTGTGGTTATGCCGCTTTTCACCCACTTCACTCACTTACAGAGAGATATCAATACATAGGTTTTAAGATTCTTACTAGTCAGATATATTCTTGGGCGATGAATAGGGCGTGTTGAGTCCAGTTCACTGAGGAAGGAGTAGGTCTTGTCTATTACATATTGGGTTTATGGAACGCTATCTGAGCTAATTTGAAACCCTTGTTTTATGCATCACCCCACCTCACCTTTCCCGTTAAGCAGCCCTAGTGTGTTTTCTAAACGTGTGACTCTGACCTGTTATGTAATTCAGTTCAAGGGTAGCGGTTTTTACATTCCCTCTATAAGTGATATCTATGATAAGTGTCTTTTTCTGTGTGACTTATTTCACTTAGAATCGTCGTACCCAAATCCACTCATCATGCTGCTACTAGCCTTATGACGTTGATTTCATGGCTGAGTGATATTCCATTGTACATAAGGACCACAACTTCTTTGTCCATTCTTGTCTTTCCTGGGATATTTAAGGTGTCACAAAGTGGAGGTTCTTGTCAACAGAGCAGCCCTAAACTTTGGGGTGCCTGTGTCTTGCTGATTTTTAGTTTTCCCAATTTACACGCCCATGAGTGGAAGTGCCCTATGCTCTCTAAGCTGAGTTTTTTAGATGTTTCAGGACACACCGTACACTTCTCCAGAGTGGCTGTTGGCAATTTACATCCCGCCCATCAGCGTAGCAAGGCTCCCATTTCTCCATGGCCTGTCCTGCATTTCTGGTTTTGACACTTTATTCAGCCTGGCCCTTTTGACCGATGGGAAGCGAGACTTCTTTGTAGCGCTGATTTGCCTTTCCAGGTTGCTTGGTTGGCCAAAAAGGGCGTATGCGTTTTTTCCTGAATATATTCAGGAAAAAACGCATACGCCCTTTTTGGCCAAGGGCATCATTGTCGAGGTTTTGCCGCTTTTCCTGTGCTTTAAAGGCGATTCGAATCTACCTCCTGAAATCTGATTCCTGCAATTCTGCCTTGCTTTCAAATCCTCTTCGTTGCCTTCCCTCAATATATTTGTGGACGAGAGTTATCATTTCTAAGTCTGCAGGTTTGTGAATTGCAGTGCCCCTGAGCTCCATTTTTCAACTCGCTTTCTTGGGAGCTGGCCGCAAAAGCGCAGGATTGCTTCAGGCCCTATTCTGGCTCCGGGCGGCAAGCTGAGCCTGAGGTTAATTCTTCTTCCTGATGGGAAAATAGAGTGACCTGTGCCTGTCCCAACACCTAGAGCTAGTCTCTCATTGGTTCCCCCTCTTCCCGTTCATCCTCAGGACAAATTGCAACCTGTACGGAACAGGAGGTTAAAGGTGCTGATTCTCCAAGCAGGGAGATTGCTAGTATAGCGGCTGGAATGGCGAACCGGAGCACAAGGAGATGAGAAATGAGGTGCGTTTTAGAAACCTTTCCCGATCACACGGTGTACCATCTTCTGGGTTTCTCATGCATGTTTTCGATGTAGGAAGATGCCCTTGAACCTGGAGATTTGGGACCCATGGGATGGGTACCACACAGTATTACTTTAAAGGGTCTGCGTTTGCTCACCCAACCTCACCAAACCTCTCAGCCCCAAGAGTGTCCACCCTTATGTCTCATCCATCTGTGGGTCTACATATGGTCAATCCAGGTTGCATCACAGCCCCTGAACGAATTTTGTCAGAATTTCTCTCTCTTTCACTGTCTTTGTTTCACGGGTTTTTAAAAGTAATTGATTTGTATAATGGGGTTTAGCTGCTTTTCACTGCTGTGGTTATGCCGCTTTTCACCCACTTCACTCACTTACAGAGAGATATCAATACATAGGTTTTAAGATTCTTACTAGTCAGATATATTCTTGGGCGATGAATAGGGCGTGTTGAGTCCAGTTCACTGAGGAAGGAGTAGGTCTTGTCTATTACATATTGGGTTTATGGAACGCTATCTGAGCTAATTTGAAACCCTTGTTTTATGCATCACCCCACCTCACCTTTCCCGTTAAGCAGCCCTAGTGTGTTTTCTAAACGTGTGACTCTGACCTGTTATGTAATTCAGTTCAAGGGTAGCGGTTTTTACATTCCCTCTATAAGTGATATCTATGATAAGTGTCTTTTTCTGTGTGACTTATTTCACTTAGAATCGTCGTACCCAAATCCACTCATCATGCTGCTACTAGCCTTATGACGTTGATTTCATGGCTGAGTGATATTCCATTGTACATAAGGACCACAACTTCTTTGTCCATTCTTGTCTTTCCTGGGATATTTAAGGTGTCACAAAGTGGAGGTTCTTGTCAACAGAGCAGCCCTAAACTTTGGGGTGCCTGTGTCTTGCTGATTTTTAGTTTTCCCAATTTACACGCCCATGAGTGGAAGTGCCCTATGCTCTCTAAGCTGAGTTTTTTAGATGTTTCAGGACACACCGTACACTTCTCCAGAGTGGCTGTTGGCAATTTACATCCCGCCCATCAGCGTAGCAAGGCTCCCATTTCTCCATGGCCTGTCCTGCATTTCTGGTTTTGACACTTTATTCAGCCTGGCCCTTTTGACCGATGGGAAGCGAGACTTCTTTGTAGCGCTGATTTGCCTTTCCAGGTTGCTTGGTTGGCCAAAAAGGGCGTATGCGTTTTTTCCTGAATATATTCAGGAAAAAACGCATACGCCCTTTTTGGCCAAGGGCATCATTGTCGAGGTTTTGCCGCTTTTCCTGTGCTTTAAAGGCGATTCGAATCTACCTCCTGAAATCTGATTCCTGCAATTCTGCCTTGCTTTCAAATCCTCTTCGTTGCCTTCCCTCAATATATTTGTGGACGAGAGTTATCATTTCTAAGTCTGCAGGTTTGTGAATTGCAGTGCCCCTGAGCTCCATTTTTCAACTCGCTTTCTTGGGAGCTGGCCGCAAAAGCGCAGGTTTGCTTCAGGCCCTATTCTGGCTTCGGGCGGCAGGCTGAGCCTGTGGTTAATTCTTCTTCCTGATGGGAAAATAGAGTGACCTGTGCCTGTCCCAACACCTAGAGCTAGTCTCTCATTGGTTCCCCCTCTTCCCGTTCATCCTCAGGACAAATTGCAACCTGTTTGGTACAGGAGGTTAAAGGTGCTGATTCTCCAGGCAGGGAGATTGTTAGTATAGCGGCTGGAAAGGCGAACCGGAGCACAAGGAGATGAGAAATGAGGTGCGTTTTAGAAACCTTTCCCGATCACACGGTGTACCATCTTCTGGGTTTCTCATGTATGTTTTCGATGTAGGAAGATGCCCTTGAACCTGGAGATTTGGGACCCATTGGATGGGTTCCACGCAGTATTACTTTAAAGGGTCTGCGTTTGCTCACCCAACCTCACCAAACCTCTCAGCCCCAAGAGTGTCCACCCTTATGTCTCATCCATCTGTGGGTCTACATATGGTCAATCCAGGTTGCATCACAGCCCCTGAACGAATTTTGTCAGAATTTCTCTCTCTTTCACTGTCTTTGTTTCACGGGTTTTTAAAAGTAATTGATTTGTATAATGGGGTTTAGCTGCTTTTCACTGCTGTGGTTATGCCGCTTTTCACCCACTTCACTCACTTACAGAGAGATATCAATACATAGGTTTTAAGATTCTTACTAGTCAGATATATTCTTGGGCGATGAATAGGGCGTGTTGAGTCCAGTTCACTGAGGAAGGAGTAGGTCTTGTCTATTACATATTGGGTTTATGGAACGCTATCTGAGCTAATTTGAAACCCTTGTTTTATGCATCACCCCACCTCACCTTTCCCGTTAAGCAGCCCTAGTGTGTTTTCTAAACGTGTGACTCTGACCTGTTATGTAATTCAGTTCAAGGGTAGCAGTTTTTACATTCCCTCTATAAGTGATATCTATGATAAGTGTCTTTTTCTGTGTGACTTATTTCACTTAGAATCGTCGTACCCAAATCCACTCATCATGCTGCTACTAGCCTTATGACGTTGATTTCATGGCTGAGTGATATTCCATTGTACATAAGGACCACAACTTCTTTGTCCATTCTTGTCTTTCCTGGGATATTTAAGGTGTCACAAAGTGGAGGTTCTTGTCAACAGAGCAGCCCTAAACTTTGGGGTGCCTGTGTCTTGCTGATTTTTAGTTTTCCCAATTTACACGCCCATGAGTGGAAGTGCCCTATGCTCTCTAAGCTGAGTTTTTTAGATGTTTCAGGACACACCGTACACTTCTCCAGAGTGGCTGTTGGCAATTTACATCCCGCCCATCAGCGTAGCAAGGCTCCCATTTCTCCATGGCCTGTCCTGCATTTCTGGTTTTGACACTTTATTCAGCCTGGCCCTTTTGACCGATGGGAAGCGAGACTTCTTTGTAGCGCTGATTTGCCTTTCCAGGTTGCTTGGTTGGCCAAAAAGGGCGTATGCGTTTTTTCCTGAATATATTCAGGAAAAAACGCATACGCCCTTTTTGGCCAAGGGCATCATTGTCGAGGTTTTGCCGCTTTTCCTGTGCTTTAAAGGCGATTCGAATCTACCTCCTGAAATCTGATTCCTGCAATTCTGCCTTGCTTTCAAATCCTCTTCGTTGCCTTCCCTCAATATATTTGTGGACGAGAGTTATCATTTCTAAGTCTGCAGGTTTGTGAATTGCAGTGCCCCTGAGCTCCATTTTTCAACTCGCTTTCTTGGGAGCTGGCCGCAAAAGCGCAGGTTTGCTTCAGGCCCTATTCTGGCTTCGGGCGGCAGGCTGAGCCTGTGGTTAATTCTTCTTCCTGATGGGAAAATAGAGTGACCTGTGCCTGTCCCAACACCTAGAGCTAG
>NW_028121718.1:0-28262 GCF_965194805.1 Balaenoptera borealis | reverse complement strand
CTGCGGGAGAAAGGGAGGAAGAGAATGATGGAAATCGTTTCTGGGAAACTATTTTTACATTATGTGTTGTTTGTTCCCGGTAAATAAACTGAAATCTTCTTAACAGTACAACAAAATCTAAACCACTAAAGCCAACAATACAGGAGTATAACGTTCGAAAAAAATTTCTTTGGCTGCGCAGCATGTGGGATCTTAGCTCCCCAACCAGGATTGAACCACGCCTGCTGCGTTGGAAGCGCAGAGTCTTCACCACGGGACCACCGGGGAAGTCCCAGGACTATCACTTTTAAAGGAGAAGGTACAAACCCCTCGGTTCTATGAACTGGAGATTTTAGTAAGAAGTCAATATATTTGTTGTTAGGCACATTTTATGTTAGGCTGTCTCCCTGCACAGGATGCAGGCGCCTTGAGAATGGAAGTCATATCCCTCTATAGTACGTCCTCTTCTTCTGCTTTGCAGTTTGCTGCTCCACTTGTTCAACCCCACCTAGTAATAACCTATACTTCCCTTGTTCCTGTTTTCCCATCTGGAAAACAGACAAAAGGCAACCAAACAAACGCAAAGGTCTCAACAATAAGGGATATCCAAAACCAGAGATGGCCAGAACTTCTGTACCCCTGATGAAATAGTCCTCATACAAAACCTGATAATCAAATTCCTTAATGCTAGGAATCACAGTGAAAAATAGTATCTGAACTGACTTCTGTCAGATGAGTGAGAACTAAGGTTAATTCAGTGTATCTGAAGCATAGAAAGTGAGGGCAAAAGTGGCACAAGATGGGGCTAGAGAAGCAGAGAGGATTCTAGACCACGCAGAGTCTTAAAGGCCAACAGTGTGTTTTCTATTCTCAAAACAATGCTTTGTGAGCGATGTTTATGAGCAACGTTCCAACTTGCTTTGAAGGTTTCTTGTGTGAAGAGTGGATTGGAAGGAAACAAGATATATGGACACCAGTTAGGACCTAATCGCAACAGACAGGCAAGTTTCAGTATTAGGAAGTTGAGGAAGAGCTGGCTGACAGATTCCAAAGAAATTCAGGAGATGAACTGAAGCGGGCTTAATGGGGTAGGAGATGGAGGAAAGGAAGGTCTTAGGGAATTCAAGGGTTTACTGCACACATGAGCAAAGTCTCAAAATTAATCATTTGAACGTACAGAGGCGGATCTCCCAAATGACACCGGTTAGGAAGCAACGGTACGCCCTTTAGAATTCCTAGAGACAACACAAATCAACTGTTTCGATGGAAAATTCGGCGGGACTCTTGATTTCCATGGGAATACAGAGAAAGAGACACTGATCTGGCTTGCAGGTATATTTAGGAAGTTGTTAGCCGGACATCACCTACTAGTATCATGTAAGTAGGCCGTCCGAAGTAGGAAGCTTAGGGGAAAAACCTGGAGGAAAACTTAAAAAGCTTAAGCCACACCTCTACACTACACCACCTTTCACAATTTCTTCTCAGATAAGCATCATCCCCATCAGTGAAGAAACTCGTTCGTACCTCATAATAGGAAAAACAGGCCTAAAGATTCAATGTGTGTCTTGGGAGGTCCCATCTATGCGATATCTTCCTGGACCAGAAAAGGCCCCAGGAAGATCCATCTCTGCACCCCTGAAAGCTTACCACCAAGGAAAATGACTAGGTCCATAGATTTCCTCCCTCAAACCAGCTTACCTCACACATAGATCATTAGCAACTCCGCCCTTACTCACATTATCACAGTCACAAGAGTGGTTAGGGAGAAAAGCACTAACCAGGGGAACTAAAACAGAGGCAATCCAGGCCAAGCTGGGCTGGTGGCAGATATCTTGCTCCTTACGCTCGGGTGCATAATGCGACTCACCACAGTGCCTTTGTCACAGACCCTTTTGAACGTTTCTCCACAGATCCAACAGCTCAAGTTAGTTCATGACGCTTCAAGGTCAACAATCGTCAAGAGAAAAACATGCAATATGTCTTACAATGTTGGATTCCTTACAAACAAGGACAAGGAGATAACCATGTAGACAAAACCAGAGCATTTGAAAACATCTGTATTCTACAAACACACCAGTGAATGCTATAAATAAGGTACTATGACATAAAACAAAATGAAAACTAGATGTGAGACTGTTCTCTTCAGTGTACAGACTTCATGGCAGTTGCTGCACACTATCTAGCTACTTAGATCTTTAACTCTCTGTTCTGTTAATACCAAATGAGGCCCAAGTGTGTCAACCTGTTTCCCACAGAAACCAAAAAGTCTACATGCATCTCTTTTCTCCTGTGCCCTTTCACCTTACCTGCTCCCAATTCTCCACCAACGTCCTCCTCTTTCTCTAATTATTCTCCTCTTCATTTTGCTTGGCCTTGCCCCCAAGCATGCAAGACAGAGAGTCCTAGAGGTCCAAGATTCTAGAGTGGCTGTTTGCAAGGCGGAGGAGATTACAGTAACTGCCACACTGTATATACTTCTGTGCAAAGAAAAAGGGACAGTGTTCAGAATGTCTCTCACATATAACAAGAGCTGGAGATGGCAGGATACCTGTGTGGCCCAAGGAACTAGAGCTAGCAAATTATGGGCCAAACAATTGCAACCAAAGGCTGGAAGAGGAAAGGTCTGCAACCAGCTCTGTCTCCTAGCTCTCTGGTATTTGCTGCCAACGGGCAGAGTCTATTTCGTGAAGCATCAAGCACTGAAAAGAAGACTCCTGCTGCTGGAAGTTGACAGGAAGTAACGTCCAATGCAAGATCAAGGCTTGTCCTCGAAGCAATGCCCATAATGGAAGAAAAAAAAAAAAAGAGAAAGCGGGAAGAGAAACGTTAAGTCGCAAGTCCAACCTGGCCCCCAGCCTAGCCCAGCCAAGGAAGGTAGGAGTCAAGGAGAAGAAACTAAAAGAGAAGAGCCTTGGACCACAACATTCTCCACAAGGTACACTCAAGAAACTTCACCCTACTCTTGAACAAGTTACAAAGAGAGCTTCTTAATCCCTACTTTGGCTCCTTAAAAGCTGCTATCAGTTCACTCATTAGACACATCTGATTTCAGAACAACTGTAATAGTTCAAACTAGATGGCTCTTTCCTTCCTAAGGATTATTAATTAAAGAAGATCTATATAGCTCTAAGTATATGATACATAAAATAGAATACTCTGTAGAATATAAGTAACTCTTAGTTCAGTGTATTAATGAACGTCTGTAAGAAATGTGGCAATGATTTCCCTAATGGAAGAGCCTGGGGGAGGTAAATCTGTCTTCTAGGATTCCTCCTCCCCAAAGCTCAGAAACTCAGGTGTTGTTTTAGCTCTCCTACACTCTCTTCACCCAAGCCCGCCTTCCTGTTGGGGATCGGACCTCCCTATTGGCTCTCTCATACCTTTCAACTGCCTGCTTTGTGACATCACTCTCCTCCCAAACCTACTACCACTTGGTAGAGCCTTGGGGTTTCCGTGGAGCTGTTTGGACCAGTAACCAGTGACCTCTGTACTGGACACGTGCGCCGTTCAGCTGCAGCCACTCAGACATCCTCTAGTGTTGTCTCCTCATCCCTTGTACCTGCAGTGGATGCTTCCTCTTCTCTGACCATGTCAGGTAAGAAAAGAAACTTTGGAAAGTTTTGCGTCGATTTCTTTTGCCCCTAAATGAGTAGGAGATTCAAAATAGCATGGAATAATGAGGGAAAGTATTGAACTACAAGTCTGGAGACCTAATTTCACTTTTGACTTTGACGTTTACTATCTGTGTGACTTTGGACAAATCACTGGCTGTCTCACAAAGCCTGTTGCTTTCCTTAACTGTTACGTTAGGATACCACATTGGGTTGATCACTCTGATCCCCTTCTTTTCCAGTATTGAGCCTTAAAGGGTACCCATGTAGAAAACGAAATCAGACACTTCTCAAGAGTGTTTCAACAGAAACACAGAAAAGCCAGGGGACATAGAAAACTAGCAATATATACCAAGATGTTTCATCTCTAATGGTCTCCCTCCACTAGGATTTCGACTAGTTGAAAAGAGAGAATAGGGAGAGAGGATGGAGAGTACTGGGCTCTACAGGGAGGCACAGAGTCGAGCGTAAGGAAGTTTAGGACGGTTTCATTAGCACAGGCCAACAGGCACCAAGAGATGGGAGAAAATGTAAGAATGAAGAGGGAAAGCATAGAGGAGCTCTCAAGAAAACGGAGTTTGCAATGGAATGCTGATGGGAACCAAAGATTTTCAATTAAAGCAGAAACAGCACAGAGGGAAACCTGCTCAGAGCAGGGCAAAACCAAGTTGATGGTAGCAAACCCTTACATTAACAGACTTAAGAAGGAAAGTAAGGCCAGAACAGGGGATCACCGGGAAAGGCAGCTTATCAGAAAAGTCATACTCCGTTTTCTTTCTTTTATTGCCTCTCTGAATACAGTTGGCCACTTGACAGTTTTGAATATAAACATTTTAGAAATACGTTTTAGAAATGATGCCTCCTATAAACAAGCAACCACAGTGGTTATCTAGGGGCTGCTTTTCAGTGTTTTATTCTTTCTAATTTTTAAACTAGGTAGACATTTCACCAATTCAACATTTTAAGTGATATCTTCTAAATTGAATCAGAAGGACTATTTTCCTTGGTGTGATATGTAGGTTCTAAGGCAAGGCTGCTTTTCATTTTTACAGTTATTTCCTTCCTAACACAGAGAGCACATTGATCAACAGCCATCGTTCGCTTGTAGAGCTTAGCTACCGAAGAAGAAGAAGAAAAGTCAAGCCCCACATCTCTAATTCCCCCCCCCACTTAGGGAATTCCCTGGCGGTCCAGTGCTTAGGACTCGGTGCTTTCACGGCCAGGGCCACGCGGCGCGGCCAAAGAAACAAAACAAACAAACATCCACGTTTATCGAAAACCATATTGTGGAGTCCTGTGGATTTTCTTACATTTGAAAATCTTTTTTAATTGGATTCTAGGCATGATGGTTTTTTGAGGTTTTGGGATGCCATCTTCTTGGATGCTGAAGATGATTCTAATCTAAGTTCTAGGATAAATCCAAAAACCTTCCTGATACATTTTAAGCTTCCTTTCTGCTTATTATATAAGCTATATTCATTGAAATATATATTTCTCCTAGGCTTAATACCTCTTACTTGCTGGGTAAAAATATGAAGGAGCACAATAATGAAACTCTTTTACACTTATTATTTTGCTGTCTGCTTCGTACCGGTTTTCATTGAAATACTTGTCTATATGTGTTGTGGCTACCTATACATGCACATTTATTGCATTCTGTTGCTTGTTATGCATTTTTACTGACATACCTTCTCTGTCTGTATGCATTGGCTAGGAATTCATTCACCTCTATCACCTCCATCGTGTCTTCTGGTTAATAGTATTCACTAAAATAGAGTGGCAAAATTCACTTTCATAATATTGCATGGATGGTACAGAATGCCATTTGTTAGTAAATTCATTAGGCTTCGATACTTGCCACATACCCCAGTTTTCATTAATATCTATGGATTTCTTTTTCGTTAACGTAATATGCTTGTCATGATTTTTCTTTGTCTTTCTAGAACTTATTGTATCTTCCTCCATATAAATCATACGCATAGATCAGCTTATTCATCTATTAATTATTACTGCTATTATTATTGGTGGTGGTGTTATAACCACTTTATAGGTGAGGAATCTGAAGTAATCAGATAACTTTTCCCTTTCCAAAAGCACTTAAGAAATCCACTTTCGGGTAATCATTTTGAGGTAGGATGAGAAACCGGGCTTGAAGAGGGCAAAAAATGACTCTTTCAATTCACCAGTTGGACTGAGCTGTACGTCACCTCTAGGTAATAGCGTGGGAACTGCACAAGCAAAGGGAGACACTGAAGACGACCATGGTAATAGCCGTACTGTTTTCTAATGGACAAAAAAAATGCCTATATTATAAGTTCTATTTCTCCTGCTTTCTGGCAGTATCATGCTCAGAGTGGAGTCCTGGCAAGGAAGTCAGGATACTTAGGTTCTGAAACCTGGTAATGATACTAACATAATGAGAGAACTTGAACAAGTCAACCCGACCTCTCTGAGCCTCAGTTTCCTTACTCACGAAATGAGACTGAGAACATCGAAGTTCTCTAAGGGCCTCCTAGTTCTAAAATGCTTCCAGTCTAGGAAATAGCATAGAAGTCAATACGAGTGCAGGCTGAAGGGAAAGACAGGGCAGGGAGAAGGTTGCTTCCAGCCTAGAGAACAATCTCTGAACCACACCACTTGGCTCTTCTGCCCGTCTGTGCCCAAGATGGGAGCACAGGCAGTTAATAGAGAAGAGTGGAAAACTGCTCAGTCCTTACAGCCATCATTAACTGTCTGATTTTGGGTTTCTCAGGAAGTAGTGATAGTAGAGGTGTCCTGATAGCAAGAACCTTCAGATGATGCCGTTCCTCAAACGTAGTGAGAATTTCTCAACCTCCCTGAGTTTTTCATGACCCTCTTGTTCTTACAGAAAATTTCCAACATCCATCTCTACTTGGAACTCTAAATTCTCTGCAGCATTCTCCTCCTGTGGTGAGCAATGCAACTTCCCTAACACGAAGTGTCTGCAACTTCTCCAGAGTCTCTGCCCCTGCCGTCAGTTCGGCATCGGCTACTGGTACCCCTTTCCAGACACTCATGGGTAGTGCCTACCTTTACCAACATTCTAGCACGACTATGTTATCTGGAGTTACTGACCACAGCCAGATCTCCACTTCAGCTGCTTCCTATCCAGGTGTTCTTGAGTGGGACATCACAGCAAGCACTGAAAAGAATTCTTCTTCACTCGGAGACTTTACTCTGGCACTCACTGACCGCCACACAGCTGCCTCCTCCATGTTTCTGGCAGCCCAGTATGATAAAACTTCAGACGCCAAGAACATGGTCCCTCTACATCCATCGCTTTCTGCCAGCCTTGCTCAGGGAACACCATCTCAGATTCCAAATCAGGGGCAGAGCCGCCTGCCACTTCCCTGCCAGGAAGGAAGCCAGGTATATTACTATCACCAAGGCACACTGGGGTCTTTACTGTATGGAGAACTTGGCTCCTGCCCGCAATCCTACGGCTCGGCGTCATACACAGGAAGTCGGGCCTCTGGGCAACCAGAAATGGGAATGGGACTGAAGGAGATTCAGCCCACAAATATCCGACCACCAGCTTCCACCTCTGCAGTCTGCCACCCTGTGTCTGCTCAACGCATCACAGAAACAAGTTTTCAAGGTGAGTATAACAAACGCCAGAGAAAGTTGAAGAATGAGGTCGGCACTCAAAAATGGGGTCAAATCGACAGCTGGGAAGGGGTGTAGAGGCAGGTAGAATTTAGATCCTGAGCCTTTAATAACCACTACCTTCGCTCAGTGCCCTCTGTTTTTAGACTCTCTATGAGAACACCTAGGGCTTCCCTGGTGGCGCCGTGGTTAAGAATCCGCCTGCCAATGCAATGCGGGGGACACGGGTTCGAGCCCTGGTCTGCGAAGATCCCACATGCCGTGCAGCAACTAAGCGCATGTGCCACAACGACGGAGCCTGCATTCTAGAGCCCGTGAGCCTCAACTACCGAAGCCCACGTGCCTACAGCCCATGCTCCGCAACAAAGAGAAGCCACCGCGATGAGAAGCCCGCACACCGCAACCAAGAGTAGCCCCCGCTAGCCGCCAACTAGAGAAAGCCCGTGCACAGCAATGAGAGACCCAGTGCAGCCAAAAAAATAAATACGTAGAATAAATAAGTTCAAACAGTAAATAAATACATAAACATAAATTACAAAAAAAAGAACACCTAATGCAGGTGGGAAGGTGGGAGGGCCACTGTAGAGGTCATCTATGCTACATGTACAAGAACCCCGAGAGCACACCAATCGGTACCACACTTTTCACTGCTGTAGCCGATCGTTCCCCCTGTACTGCCACACTGTAGCACTCCCTTCCCTCATCTACTGCTATAGTCTCTTCGGAAGGTGTTTCAGAACTCTTGTTATGAGAGTGCCAGTTGAACTGTCCTCACTTCCTTCATTTATACCAGGATTGAAGACCTTGTGGTCCGAGATCCTGTCCAGAGAGCAAGCAGGCTAAGACTCTGTCTTTGTTGATGTATTTCATCAGCAAGGGCTCTACCCCCTCTCCTAGTTCATGGTGTGACGTGTTCTTGGCCTCTCGGGAAAGTGGGGAGAATGGAAAGGACCCTATATGAGAATGCTAGGCTTTGTAAAACATTTCAGGTTTTTAAAAATAAGACTCATTTTGTATTGGACTTATAACAGTCCTATGAAATACAAAGCGAGCCGAGAATCAGCGACAGGAAAGGCTCACCAGTAAGAATTACAACAGTCACCGCTTACCTCGTAGCATAGGGCACTGTCCGTGATCCTTAAGAAGAGTTAGTAGAAATGCCTTGCCCATCTTGCCCCTGAACCCCTTGAAAGGTACACGACTGCTGTGTTGGTGTTTAGGGGGAGCATCTCACTTACCAGGGACTGACTTCTCCCTTGATCCCTTTGTAGGGATGGAGACCTCCCCCCTGGTGATGAAAAATTCCCTGGGATTGCAACCTCCAAGCCAGACGTTTTGTGTGACACAAAGTCAAGAACTCCCCAAGTCCTGCAGTAGCAGAAACAGCCACATACTTGAGAGTAACCCACCATCTGAACTTGGGGACATTTCAGTGACAGCTCCAGTCCAGAGTGCCAGGCGTCTCCTGGCCCTGGCCTCCAGCTCCAAGCCAGGGACAAATAGAGAGTAAGCACGTGATGATATCAAAACCAAGCTTTCAAAGCCTCTGGATGCCTACCAGATCCCAACAGAGAACCAAGATCCTCCACTACTCCCTTTAGGAATCCTGATATTCACCAGCCGCTGGCCTGCACCGATCCCCTCAGCCAAGAGGAGCAGCCTGGTTCTGAAAATGCTGATCTGGGAGAGAACAGCCGGAGTCGTCAGGACCTAGGGACACTTGAAAATGGGATTGAACCTAGCAGTGGTCTTGCAGACATTACTACACTGGCGGAGGATATTCACCTTCCCCAGCTCTTTAATCCTTTGAAAGATCTTGATCAATCCCAAGGTCCCAACGTGATCAAAGCTAAAGACACCAGAGCCATTAAGGTGAATCAGGTGCAGGAAAAGCCAAGTGTCATAAAGGTTCCCTCTGATCAACCCAGGAAGAACAAACAGAAAGCCTCTGAGCCTATCAGTGGCGCTCCCAAGGCCAAAATCCAGCCAAAGAATCCAGAGTGCCTGTTAGGGGGAGAAGTGGTTATATGCCACGCTGCAGTCAGTGACAGGGCTCCTGTGAACACGGCCAAGCACTCTCAAGGCAAACCTCAGAAAGCTGCATCCAGAAAGATCAGCAAAACTAAGAGCCACGGGCAGGAAAAGACCAAAAGGACCAGAGGGAGAAACAAGGCTGAGGAGAACAAGCAGTCAGGGAACAAAGTCAAGGCAGAAGAGAAGCCAGCAATCCCCCACACGAAGCGAAAGGAACACCAAACTGAGCTTCTCCAACAGAGCTTTCAAAAGCCTCGAACCTCCCTTGGCGTGCGCATGCTGGAGTCTGTGAAGGTTCTTCATGCGCTGGGGAAGAAGAATGAGACGAAAACTGGGCGCTCTTCCTGTCGGCTCTTGGGAAAGTCAAGCAACCCCAAAGACCCCCAGCCACCCCCAGCTATCCAGCCATGGCGGCATACCCCACGTGAGGGGAAGGGTCCTGAGAAAACGCAAGTCCAAGCCCAGAAACCAGACAGCAGTGCTGAAACAGAGTGTCCGTCTCCAGCCCAGTATGAGCGGCCTCCTCCTGGGAAGGTCAAGTGATACCTCTGCCTTTTTCTGCCTGGGACAAGCCTCAAGCTCGACCCGCTCCTCGGAGGCCACAGTCTCTGGCCTCACATCGGGCCTGCTGGGGCTTACCGTGCCCAGCCTGGTTCTACTGACTCAGCTCAACCTGCTGCAGCCAATTCATCCCAGCCAGCTCCTGCCTCTTTGCCAGGCCCCGCCAAACCAGCTCAGCCAACTGTGACCAACCCAACCCAACCGGCTTGGCCCAACCATACCCAGCCTCGTGTCCCTCAGTCTGCTGCTCCTAGGCCTGCACCCTCCAAAACTTCATCTGGCGCTCCTCTCCAGCGGGAGCCTGTTCCCCCTGCTGTGAATAAGCGCCAGTCCCCACCCAAGCTCCAAACCCACTTTCTACTCCAAGACTTCAGCAAGCAACGAGTTCCATGGAGGGAACCCAACGTGCTGAGCCAGTCATGTCAAAGCCCATCGAACAAGAGCAGAGGCCAGAGCGAGAGGCCATGAAGAGGCGGGCTCAACAACAACGGGAGAATGCTGCCAGATACACCTCTTCGGGCAAGCTGCAATTTTTCACCGAGAGGGAAAACGAAATGGAAATTGCCGACTACTACGGATACGTCAAGTGAGAGCTGCTAGGATTCTTGGTGCCACCTTGGCTACCAGCTGTTCTTCCATACACAGGTAAGACAGGTATAGAACTGAATAAGTAAATGGAATACAATTAATAGACGAGTAACAAACCTTTCGAATTTTCAGATGCTGCTAACTGGGGCGTGAGAAAGGAAGGACTGAAAGTTGGATGGGAGAATGAAGGAAAGGGGTAAAAACTGAGCAAAGAGGAAGGAACTTGGCCCAGGGCTAGGAAGGCCAAAAGAGACGTATGGATTTAGGAAAGGAAGCAGGAGCGAGGATGAAATGGCAGAAGTAAAAAGCAGGGTCAGAGGTCTGGGTTGAAAGAACACAATTGGAGTAGAGTTGAAGGTGACAGAAGATGAGTCTAGTTTACTAGGAGAAATAGAAAAAGTCTCTCGGGGACGCTGGCCTTAAGTCTCACAACCACCAGATAGGTATTTCAGAAAACAAGAGGTTCAGGACACATCTCTGAAAGGTCTGAGTTGCCTTATTCAGGTGTGACTGTAGTGGGGGAATAGGGAAATCTACCAGAGAAGTGGCTAGGGCTCAGAGTTATCCTAGGGGCAGCTGACGACAGGGGCAGAGCCAAGGGAACTGCTGGATCAGGAGGCCCACGAACAAAGCAGGGGCATAGCCGCCTGTCACTTCCCTGCCAGGAAGGAAGCCAGGTATATTACTGTAACCAAGGCACACTGGGGTCTTTACTGTATGGAGAACTTGGCTCCTGCCCGCAATCCTACGGCTCGGCGTCACACACAGGAAGTAGGGCCTCTGGGCAACCAGAAATGGGAATGGGACTGAAGGAGATTCAGCCCACAAATATCCGACCACCAGCTTCCACCTCTGCAGTCTGCCACCCTGTGTCTGCTCAACGCATCACAGAAACAAGTTTTCAAGGTGAGTATACAGACGGCAGAGAAAAGTTGAACAATGAGGTCAGCATTCAAAATGGGGTCAAATCGACAGCTGGGAAGGGGTGTAGAGACAGGTAGAATTTAGATCCTGAGCCCTTTAATAACCACTACCTTCTCTCAGTGCTCTCTGTTTTTAGACTCTATATGAGAACACCTAGGGCTTCCCTGGTGGCGCCTGCCAATGCAGGGGACACGGGTTCGAGCCCTGGTCTGCGAAGATCCCACATGCCGTGCAGCAACTAAGCGCATGTGCCACGACGACGGAGCCTGCATTCTAGAGCCCGTGAGCCTCAACTACCGAAGCCCACGTGCCTACAGCCCATGCTCCGCAACAAGAGAAGCCACCGCGATGAGATGCCCGCACACCGCAACCGAGAGTAGCCCCCGCTAGCCGCCAACTAGAGAAAGCCCGTGCACAGCAATGAGAGACCCAGTGCAGCCAAAAACATAAATACGTAGAATAAATAAGTTCAAACAGTAAATAAATACATAAACATAAATTACAAAAAAAAAGAACACCTAATGCAGGTGGGAAGGTGGGAGGGCCACCGTAGAGGTCATCTATGCTACATGTACAAGAACCCCGAGAGCACACCAATCGGTACCACACTTTTCACTGCTGTAGCCGATCGTTCCCCCTGTACTGCCACACTGTAGCACTCCCTTCCCTCATCTACTGCTATAGTCTCTTCGGAAGGTGTTTCCGAACTCTTGTTATGAGAGTGCCAGTTGAACTGTCCTCACTCCTTCATTTATACCAGGATTGAAGACCTTGTGGTCCGAGATCCTGTCCAGAGAGCAAGCAGGCTAAGGCTCTGTCTTTGTTGATGTATTTCATCACAAAGGGCTCTACCCCCTCTCCTAGTTCATGGTGTGACGTGTTCTTGGCCTCTCGGGAAAGTGGGGAGAATGGAAAGGACCCTATATGAGAATGCTAGGCTCTGTAAAACATTTCAGGTTTTTAAAAATAAGACTCATTTTGTATTGGACTGACAACAGTCCTATGAAATACAAAGAAAAGCCGAGAATCAGTGACAGGAAAGGATCACCAGTAAGAACTACAGCAGTCACCGCTTACCTCGTAGCATAGGGCACTGTCCCGTGATCCTTAAGAAGAGTTAGTAGAAATGCCTTGCCCATCTTGCCCCTGAACCCCTTGAAAGGTACACGACTGCTGTGTTGGTGTTTAGGGGGAGCATCTCACTTACCAGGGACTGACTTCTCCCTTGATTCCTCTGTAGTGATGGAGACTTCCCCGCTGATGAAAAATTCCCTGGGATTGCAACCTCCAAGCCAGACAGCTTTCCTATGGAATGACAGAGAACTTGTCAAGGTGAAACACCAGTCTGCGGGAGAAAGGGAGGAAGAGAATGATGGAAATCGTTTCTGGAAACTATTTTTACATTATGTGTTGTTTGTTCCCGGTAAATAAACTGAAATCTTCTTAACAGTACAACAAAATCTAAACCACTAAAGCCAACAATACAGGAGTATAACGTTCGAAAAAAATTTCTTTGGCTGCGCAGCATGTGGGATCTTAGCTCCCCAACCAGGGATTGAACCCACGCCTGCTGCATTGGAAGCGCAGAGTCTTCACCACGGGACCACCGGGGAAGTCCCAGGACTATCACTTTTAAAGGAGAAGGTACAAACCCCTCGGTTCTATGAACTGGAGATTTTTAGTAAGAAGTCAATATATTTGTTGTTAGGCACATTTTATGTTAGGCTGTCTCCCTGCACAGGATGCAGGCGCCTTGAGAATGGAAGTCATATCCCTCTATAGTACGTCCCTCTTCTTTCTGCTTTGCAGTTTTGCTGCTCCACTTGTTCAACCCCACCTAGTAATAACCTATACTTCCCTTGTTCCTGTTTTCCCATCTGGAAAACAGACAAAAGGCAACCAAACAACGCAAAGGTCTCAACAAATAAGGGATATCCAAAACCAGAGATGGCCAGAACTTCTGTACCCCTGATGAAATAGTCCTCATACAAAACCTGATAATCAAATTCCTTAATGCTAGGAATCACAGTGAAAAATAGTATCTGAACTGACTTCTGTCAGATGAGTGAGAACTAAGGTTAATTCAGTGTATCTGAAGCATAGAAAGTGAGGGCAAAAGTGGCACAAGATGGGGCTAGAGAAGCAGAGAGGATTCTAGACCACGCAGAGTCTTAAAGGCCAACAGTGTGTTTTCTATTCTCAAAACAATGCTTGTGAGCGATGTTTATGAGCAACGTTCCAACTTGCTTTGAAGGTTTCTTGTGTGAAGAGTGGATTGGAAGGAAACAAGATATATGGACACCAGTTAGGACCTAATCGCAACAGACAGGCAAGTTCAGTATTAGGAAGTTGAGGAAGAGCTGGCTGACAGATTCCAAAGAAATTCAGGAGAGAACTGAAGCGGGCTTAATGGGGTAGGAGATGGAGGAAAGGGAAGGTCTTAGGGAATTCAAGGGTTTACTGCACACATGAGCAAAGTCTCAAAATTAATCATTTGAACGTACAGAGGCGGATCTCCCAAATGACACCGGTTAGGAAGCAACGGTACGCCCTTTAGAATTCCTAGAGACAACACAAAATCAACTGTTTCGATGGAAAATTCGGCGGGACTCTTGATTTCCATGGGAATACAGAGAAAAGAGACACTGATCTGGCTTGCAGGTATATTTAGGAAGTTGTTAGCCGGACATCACCTACTAGTATCATGTAAGTAGGCCGTCCGAAGTAGGAAGCTTAGGGGAAAAACCTGGAGGAAAACTTAAAAGCTTAAGCCACACCTCTACACTACACCACCTTTCACAATTTCTTCTCAGATAAGCATCATCCCCATCAGTGAAGAAACTCGTTCGTACCTCATAATAGGAAAAACAGGCCTAAAGATTCAATGTGTGTCTTGGGAGGTCCCATTCTATGCGATATCTTCCTGGGACCAGAAAAGTCCCAGGAAGATCCATCTCTGCACCCCTGAAAGCTTACCACCAAGGAAAATGACTAGGTCCATAGATTTCCTCCCTCAAACCAGCTTACCTCACACATAGATCATTAGCAACTCCGCCCTTACTCACATTATCACAGTCACAAGAGTGGTTAGGGAGAAAAGCACTAACCAGGGGAACTAAAACAGAGGCAATCCAGGCCAAGCTGGGCTGGTGGCAGATATCTTGCTCCTTACGCTCGGGTGCATAATGCGACTCACCACAGTGCCTTTTCACAGACCCTTTTGAACGTTTCTCCACAGAATCCAACAGCTCAAGTTAGTTCATGACGCTTCAAGGTCAACAATCGTCAAGAGAAAAACATGCAATATGTCTTACAATGTTGGATTCCTTACAAACAGGACAAGGAGATAACCATGTAGACAAAACCAGAGCATTTGAAAACATCTGTATTCTACAAACACACCAGTGAATGCTATAAATAAGGTACTATGACATAAAACAAAATGAAAACTAGATGTGAGACTCTTCTCTTCAGTGTACAGACTTCATGGCAGTTGCTGCACACTATCTAGCTACTTAGATCTTTAACTCTCTGTTCTGTTAATACCAAATGAGGCCCAAGTGTGTCAACCTGTTTCCCACAGAAACCAAAAAGTCTACATGCTTCTCTTTTCTCCTGTGCCCTTTCACCTTACCTGCTCCCAATTCTCCACCAACGTCCTCCTCTTTCTCTAATTATTCTCCTCTTCATTTTGCTTGGCCTTGCCCCCAAGCATGCAAGACAGAGAGTCCTAGAGGTCCAAGATTCTAGAGTGGCTGTTTGCAAGGCGGAGGAGATTACAGTAACTGCCACACTGTATATACTTCTGTGCAAAGAAAAGGGACAGTGTTCAGAATGTCTCTCACATATAACAAGAGCTGGAGATGGCAGGATACCTGTGTGGCCCAAGGAACTAGAGCTAGCAAATTATGGGCCAAACAATTGCAACCAAAGGCTGGAAGAAGAAAGGTCTGCACCAGCTCTGTCTCCTAGCTCTCTGGTATTTGCTGCCAACGGGCAGAGTCTATTTCGTGAAGCATCAAGCACTGAAAAGAAGACTCCTGCTGCTGGAAGTTGACAGGAAGTAACGTCCAATGCAAGATCAAGGCTTGTCCTCGAAGCAATGCCCATAATGGAAGAAAAAAAAAAAGAGAAAGCGGAAGAGAAACGTTAAGTCGCAAGTCCAACCTGGCCCCCAGCCTAGCCCAGCCCAAGGAAGGTAGGAGTCAAGGAGAAGAAACTAAAAGAGAAGAGCCTTGGACCACAACATTCTCCACAAGGTACACTCAAGAAACTTCACCCTACTATTGAACCAAGTTACAAAGAGAGCTTCTTAATCCCTACTTTGGCTCCTTAAAAGCTGCTATCAGTTCACTCATTAGACACATCTGATTTCAGAACAACTGTAATAGTTCAAACTAGATGGCTCTTTCCTTCCTAAGGATTATTAATTAAAGAAGATCTATATAGCTCTAAGTATATGATACATAAAATAGAATACTCTGTAGAATATAAGTAACTCTTAGTTCAGTGTATTAATGAACGTCTGTAAGAAATGTGGCAATGATTTCCCTAATGGAAGAGCTGGGGGAGGTAAATCTGTCTTCTAGGATTTCCTCCTCCCAAAGCTCAGAAACTCAGGTGTTGTTTTAGCTCTCCTACACTCTCTTCACCCAAGCCCGCCTTCCTGTTGGGGATCGGACCTCCCTATTGGCTCTCTCATACCTTTCAACTGCCTGCTTTGTGACATCACTCTCCTCCCAAACCTACTACCACTTGGTAGAGCCTTGGGGTTTCCGTGGAGCTGTTTGGACCAGTAACCAGTGACCTCTGTACTGGACACGTGCGCCGTTCAGCTGCAGCCACTCAGACATCCTCTAGTGTTGTCTCCTCATCCCTTGTACCTGCAGTGGATGCTTCCTCTTCTCTGACCATGTCAGGTAAGAAAAGAAACTTTGGAAAGTTTTGCGTTCGATTTCTTTTTGCCCCTAAATTGAGTAGGAGATTCAAAATAGCATGGAATAATGAGGGAAAGTATTGAACTACAAGTCTGGAGACCTAATTTCACTTTTGACTTTGACGTTTACTATCTGTGTGACTTTGGACAAATCACTGGCTGTCTCACAAAGCCTGTTGCTTTCCTTAACTGTTACGTTAGGATACCACATTGGGTTGATCACTCTGATCCCCTTCTTTTCCAGTATTGAGCCTTAAAGGGTACCCATGTAGAAAACGAAATCAGACACTTCTCAAGAGTGTTTCAACAGAAACACAGAAAAGCCAGGGGACATAGAAAACTAGCATATATACCAAGATGTTTCATCTCTAATGGTCTCCCTCCACTAGGATTTCGACTAGTTGAAAAGAGAGAATAGGGAGAGAGGATGGAGAGTACTGGGCTCTACAGGGAGGCACAGAGTCGAGCGTAAAGGAAGTTTAGGACGGTTTTCATTAGCACAGGCCAACAGGCACCAAGAGATGGGAGAAAATGTAAGAATGAAGAGGGAAAGCATAGAGGAGCTCTCAAGAAAAACGGAGTTTGCAATGGAATGCTGATGGGAACAAAGATTTTCAATTAAAGCAGAAACAGCACAGAGGGAAACCTGCTCAGAGCAGGGCAAAACCAAGTTGATGGTAGCAAACCCTTACATTAACAGACTTAAAGGAAAGTAAGGCCAGAACAGGGGATCACCGGGAAAGGCAGCTTATCAGAAAAGTCATACCTCCGTTTTCTTTCTTTTATTGCCTCTCTGAATACAGTTGGCCACTTGACAGTTTTGAATATAAACATTTTAGAAATACGTTTTAGAAATGATGCCTCCTATAAACAAGCAACCACAGTGGTTATCTAGGGGGCTGCTTTTCAGTGTTTTATTCTTTTCTAATTTTTAAACTAGGTAGACATTTCACCAATTCAACATTTTAAGTGATATCTTCTAAATTGAATCAGAAGGACTATTTTCCTTGGTGTGATATGTAGGTTCTAAGGCAAGGCTGCTTTTCATTTTTACAGTTATTTCCTTCCTAACACAGAGAGCACATTGATCAACAGCCATCGTTCGCTTGTAGAGCTTAGCTACCGAAGAAGAAGAAGAAAAAGTCAAGCCCCCACATCTCTAATTCCCCCCCCCACTTAGGGAATTCCCTGGCGGTCCAGTGCTTAGGACTCGGTGCTTTCACGGCCAGGGCCACGCGGCGCGGCCAAAGAAACAAAACAAACAAACATCCACGTTTATCGAAAACCATATTGTGGAGTCCTGTGGATTTTCTTACATTTGAAAATCTTTTTTAATTGGATTCTAGGCATGATGGTTTTTTGAGGTTTTGGGATGCCATCTTCTTGGATGCTGAAGATGATTCTAATCTAAGTTCTAGGATAAATCCAAAAACCTTCATGATACATTTTAAGCTTCCTTTCTGCTTATTATATAAGCTATATTCATTGAAATATATATTTCTCCTAGGCTTAATACCTCTTACTTGCTGGGTAAAAATATGAAGGAGCACAATAATGAAACTCTTTTACACTTATTATTTTGCTGTCTGCCTTCGTACCGGTTTTCATTGAAATACTTGTCTATATGTGTTGTGGCTATACATGCACATTTATTGCATTCTGTTGCTTGTTATGCATTTTTTACTGACATACCTTCTCTGTCTGTATGCATTGGCTAGGAATTCATTCACCTCTATCACCTCCATCGTGTCTTCTGGTTAATAGTATTCACTAAAATAGAGTGGGCAAAATTCACTTTCATAATATTGCATGGATGGTACAGAATGCCATTTGTTAGTAAATTCATTAGGCTTCGATACTTGCCACATACCCCAGTTTTCATTAATATCTATGGATTTCTTTTTCGTTAACGTAATATGCTTGTCATGATTTTTCTTTGTCTTTCTAGAACTTATTGTATCTTCCTCCATATAAATCATACGCAACAGATCAGCTTATTCATCTATTAATTATTACTGCTATTATTATTGGTGGTGGTGTTATAACCACTTTACAGGTGAGGAATCTGAAGTAAT
Source organism: Balaenoptera borealis (assembly GCF_965194805.1). Lineage (NCBI taxonomy): Eukaryota > Metazoa > Chordata > Mammalia > Artiodactyla > Balaenopteridae > Balaenoptera > Balaenoptera borealis. The sequence goes on along the minus strand of NW_028121718.1, from coordinate 9,927 downwards.
CAGATAACTTTTCCCTTTCCAAAAGCACTTAAGAAATCCACTTTCGGGTAATCATTTTGAGGTAGGATGAGAAACCGGGCTTGAAGAGGGCAAAAATGACTCTTTCAATTCACCAGTTGGACTGAGCTGTACGTCACCTCTAGGTAATAGCGTGGGAACTGCACAAGCAAAGGGAGACACTGAAGACGACCATGGTAATAGCCGTACTGTTTTCTAATGGACAAAAAAAATGCCTATATTATAAGTTCTATTTCTCCTGCTTTCTGGCAGTATCATGCTCAGAGTGGAGTCCTGGCAAGGAAGTCAGGATACTTAGGTTCTGAAACCTGGTAATGATACTAACATAATGAGAGAACTTGAACAAGTCAACCCGACCTCTCTGAGCCTCAGTTTCCTTACTCACGAAATGAGACTGAGAACATCGAAGTTCTCTAAGGGCCTCCTAGTTCTAAAATGCTTCCAGTCTAGGAAATAGCATAGAAGTCAATACGAGTGCAGGCTGAAGGGAAAGACAGGGCAGGGAGAAGGTTGCTTCCAGCCTAGAGAACAATCTCTGAACCACACCACTTGGCTCTTCTGCCCGTCTGTGCCCAAGATGGGAGCACAGGCAGTTAATAGAGAAGAGTGGAAAACTGCTCAGTCCTTACAGCCATCATCAACTGTCTGATTTTGGGTTTCTCAGGAAGTAGTGATAGTAGAGGTGTCCTGATAGCAAGAACCTTCAGATGATGCCGTTCCTCAAACGTAGTGAGAATTTCTCAACCTCCCTGAGTTTTTCATGACCCTCTTGTTCTTACAGAAAATTTCCAACATCCATCTCTACTTGGAACTCTAAATTCTCTGCAGCATTCTCCTCCTGTGGTGAGCAATGCAACTTCCCTAACACGAAGTGTCTGCAACTTCTCCAGAGTCTCTGCCCCTGCCGTCAGTTCGGCATCGGCTACTGGTACCCCTTTCCAGACACTCATGGGTAGTGCCTACCTTTACCAACATTCTAGCACGACTATGTTATCTGGAGTTACTGACCACAGCCAGATCTCCACTTCAGCTGCTTCCTATCCAGGTGTTCTTGAGTGGGACATCACAGCAAGCACTGAAAAGAATTCTTCTTCACTCGGAGACTTTACTCTGGCACTCACTGACCGCCACACAGCTGCCTCCTCCATGTTTCTGGCAGCCCAGTATGATAAAACTTCAGACGCCAAGAACATGGTCCCTCTACATCCATCGCTTTCTGCCAGCCTTGCTCAGGGAACACCATCTCAGATTCCAAATCAGGGGCAGAGCCGCCTGCCACTTCCCTGCCAGGAAGGGAGCCAGGTATATTACTATAACCAAGGCACACTGGGGTCTTTACTGTATGGAGAACTTGGCTCCTGCCCGCAATCCTACGGCTCGGCGTCATACACAGGAAGTCGGGCCTCTGGGCAACCAGAAATGGGAATGGGACTGAAGGAGATTCAGCCCACAAATATCCGACCACCAGCTTCCACCTCTGCAGTCTGCCACCCTGTGTCTGCTCAACGCATCACAGAAACAAGTTTTCAAGGTGAGTATAACAAACGCCAGAGAAAGTTGAAGAATGAGGTCGGCATTCAAAAATGGGGTCAAATCGACAGCTGGGAAGGGGTGTAGAGGCAGGTAGAATTCAGATCCTGAGCCTTTAATAACCACTACCTTCGCTCAGTGCCCTCTGTTTTTAGACTCTCTATGAGAACACCTAGGGCTTCCCTGGTGGCGCCGTGGTTAAGATCCGCCTGCCAATGCAATGCGGGGGACACGGGTTCGAGCCCTGGTCTGCGAAGATCCCACATGCCGTGCAGCAACTAAGCGCATGTGCCACAACGACGGAGCCTGCATTCTAGAGCCCGTGAGCCTCAACTACCGAAGCCCACGTGCCTACAGCCCATGCTCCGCAACAAAGAGAAGCCACCGCGATGAGAAGCCCGCACACCGCAACCAAGAGTAGCCCCCGCTAGCCGCCAACTAGAGAAAGCCCGTGCACAGCAATGAGAGACCCAGTGCAGCCAAAAAAATAAATACGTAGAATAAATAAGTTCAAACAGTAAATAAATACATAAACATAAATTACAAAAAAAAGAACACCTAATGCAGGTGGGAAGGTGGGAGGGCCACTGTAGAGGTCATCTATGCTACATGTACAAGAACCCCGAGAGCACACCAATCGGTACCACACTTTTCACTGCTGTAGCCGATCGTTCCCCCTGTACTGCCACACTGTAGCACTCCCTTCCCTCATCTACTGCTATAGTCTCTTCGGAAGGTGTTTCAGAACTCTTGTTATGAGAGTGCCAGTTGAACTGTCCTCACTTCCTTCATTTATACCAGGATTGAAGACCTTGTGGTCCGAGATCCTGTCCAGAGAGCAAGCAGGCTAAGACTCTGTCTTTGTTGATGTATTTCATCAGCAAGGGCTCTACCCCCTCTCCTAGTTCATGGTGTGACGTGTTCTTGGCCTCTCGGGAAAGTGGGGAGAATGGAAAGGACCCTATATGAGAATGCTAGGCTTTGTAAAACATTTCAGGTTTTTAAAAATAAGACTCATTTTGTATTGGACTTATAACAGTCCTATGAAATACAAAGCGAGCCGAGAATCAGCGACAGGAAAGGCTCACCAGTAAGAATTACAACAGTCACCGCTTACCTCGTAGCATAGGGCACTGTCCATGATCCTTAAGAAGAGTTAGTAGAAATGCCTTGCCCATCTTGCCCCTGAACCCCTTGAAAGGTACACGACTGCTGTGTTGGTGTTTAGGGGGAGCATCTCACTTACCAGGGACTGACTTCTCCCTTGATCCCTTTGTAGGGATGGAGACCTCCCCCCTGGTGATGAAAAATTCCCTGGGATTGCAACCTCCAAGCCAGACGTTTTGTGTGACACAAAGTCAAGAACTCCCCAAGTCCTGCAGTAGCAGAAACAGCCACATACTTGAGAGTAACCCACCATCTGAACTTGGGGACATTTCAGTGACAGCTCCAGTCCAGAGTGCCAGGCGTCTCCTGGCCCTGCCTCCAGCTCCAACCAGGGACAAATAGAGAGTAAGCACGTGGATGATATCAAAACCAAGCTTTCAAAGCCTCTGGATGCCTACCAGATCCCAACAGAGAACCAAGATCCTCCACTACTCCCTTTAGGAATCCCTGATATTCACCAGCCGCTGGCCTGCACCGATCCCCTCAGCCAAGAGGAGCAGCCTGGTTCTGAAAATGCTGATCTGGGAGAGAACAGCCGGAGTCGTCAGGACCTAGGGACACTTGAAAATGGGATTGAACCTAGCAGTGGTCTTGCAGACATTACTACACTGGCGGAGGATATTCACCTTCCCCAGCTCTTTAATCCTTTGAAAGATCTTGATCAATCCCAAGGTCCCAACGTGATCAAAGCTAAAGACACCAGAGCCATTAAGGTGAATCAGGTGCAGGAAAAGCCAAGTGTCATAAAGGTTCCCTCTGATCAACCCAGGAAGAACAAACAGAAAGCCTCTGAGCCTATCAGTGGCGCTCCCAAGGCCAAAATCCAGCCAAAGAATCCAGAGTGCCTGTTAGGGGGAGAAGTGGTTACATGCCACGCTGCAGTCAGTGACAGGGCTCCTGTGAACACGGCCAAGCACTCTCAAGGCAAACCTCAGAAAGCTGCATCCAGAAAGATCAGCAAAACTAAGAGCCACGGGCAGGAAAAGACCAAAAGGACCAGAGGGAGAAACAAGGCTGAGGAGAACAAGCAGTCAGGGAACAAAGTCAAGGCAGAAGAGAAGCCAGCAATCCCCCACACGAAGCGAAAGGAACACCAAACTGAGCTTCTCCAACAGAGCTTTCAAAAGCCTCGAACCTCCCTTGGCGTGCGCATGCTGGAGTCTGTGAAGGTTCTTCATGCGCTGGGGAAGAAGAATGAGACGAAAACTGGGCTCTCTTCCTGTCGGCTCTTGGGAAAGTCAAGCAACCCCAAAGACCCCCAGCCACCCCCAGCTATCCAGCCATGGCGGCATACCCCACGTGAGGGGAAGGGTCCTGAGAAAACGCAAGTCCAAGCCCAGAAACCAGACAGCAGTGCTGAAACAGAGTGTCCGTCTCCAGCCCAGTATGAGCGGCCTCCTCCTGGGAAGGTCAAGTTGATACCTCTGCCTTTTTCTGCCTGGGACAAGCCTCAAGCTCGACCCGCTCCTCGGAGGCCACAGTCTCTGGCCTCACATCGGCCTGCTGGGGCTTACCGTGCCCAGCCTGGTTCTACTGACTCAGCTCAACCTGCTGCAGCCAATTCATCCCAGCCAGCTCCTGCCTCTTTGCCAGGCCCCGCCAAACCAGCTCAGCCAACTGTGACCAACCCAACCCAACCGGCTTGGCCCAACCATACCCAGCCTCGTGTCCCTCAGTCTGCTGCTCCTAGGCCTGCACCCTCCAAAACTTCATCTGGCGCTCCTCTCCAGCGGGAGCCTGTTCCCCCTGCTGTGAATAAGCGCCAGTCCCCACCCAAGCTCCAAACCCACTTTCTACTCCAAGACTTCAGCAAGCAACGAGTTCCATGGAGGGAACCCAACGTGCCTGAGCCAGTCATGTCAAAGCCCATCGAACAAGAGCAGAGGCCAGAGCGAGAGGCCATGAAGAGGCGGGCTCAACAACAACGGGAGAATGCTGCCAGATACACCTCTTCGGGCAAGCTGCAATTTTTCACCGAGAGGGAAAACGAAATGGAAATTGCCGACTACTACGGATACGTCAAGTGAGAGCTGCTAGGATTCTTGGTGCCACCTTGGCTACCAGCTGTTCTTCCATACACAGGTAAGACAGGTATAGAACTGAATAAGTAAATGGAATACAATTAATAGACGAGTAACAAACCTTTCGAATTTTCAGATGCTGCTAACTGGGGCGTGAGAAAGGAAGGACTGAAAGTTGGATGGGAGAATGAAGGAAAGGGGTAAAAACTGAGCAAAGAGGAAGGAACTTGGCCCAGGGCTAGGAAGGCCAAAAGAGACGTATGGATTTAGGAAAGGAAGCAGGAGCGAGGATGAAATGGCAGAAGTAAAAAGCAGGGTCAGAGGTCTGGGTTGAAAGAACACAATTGGAGTAGAGTTGAAGGTGACAGAAGATGAGTCTAGGTTTACTAGGAGAAATAGAAAAAGTCTCTCGGGGACGCTGGCCTTAAGTCTCACAACCACCAGATAGGTATTTCAGAAAACAAGAGGTTCAGGACACATCTCTGAAAGGTCTGAGTTGCCTTATTCAGGTGTGACTGTAGTGGGGGAATAGGGAAATCTACCAGAGAAGTGGCTAGGGCTCAGAGTTATCCTAGGGGCAGCTGACGACAGGGGCAGAGCCAAGGGAACTGCTGGATCAGGAGGCCCACGAACAAAGCAGGGGCATAGCCGCCTGTCACTTCCCTGCCAGGAAGGAAGCCAGGTATATTACTGTAACCAAGGCACACTGGGGTCTTTACTGTATGGAGAACTTGGCTCCTGCCCGCAATCCTACGGCTCGGCGTCACACACAGGAAGTAGGGCCTCTGGGCAACCAGAAATGGGAATGGGACTGAAGGAGATTCAGCCCACAAATATCCGACCACCAGCTTCCACCTCTGCAGTCTGCCACCCTGTGTCTGCTCAACGCATCACAGAAACAAGTTTTCAAGGTGAGTATACAGACGGCAGAGAAAAGTTGAACAATGAGGTCAGCATTCAAAAATGGGGTCAAATCGACAGCTGGGAAGGGGTGTAGAGACAGGTAGAATTTAGATCCTGAGCCTTTAATAACCACTACCTTCTCTCAGTGCTCTCTGTTTTTAGACTCTATATGAGAACACCTAGGGCTTCCCTGGTGGCGCCTGCCAATGCAGGGGACACGGGTTCGAGCCCTGGTCTGCGAAGATCCCACATGCCGTGCAGCAACTAAGCGCATGTGCCACGACGACGGAGCCTGCATTCTAGAGCCCGTGAGCCTCAACTACCGAAGCCCACGTGCCTACAGCCCATGCTCCGCAACAAGAGAAGCCACCGCGATGAGATGCCCGCACACCGCAACCGAGAGTAGCCCCCGCTAGCCGCCAACTAGAGAAAGCCCGTGCACAGCAATGAGAGACCCAGTGCAGCCAAAAAAATAAATACGTAGAATAAATAAGTTCAAACAGTAAATAAATACATAAACATAAATTACAAAAAAAAAGAACACCTAATGCAGGTGGGAAGGTGGGAGGGCCACCGTAGAGGTCATCTATGCTACATGTACAAGAACCCCGAGAGCACACCAATCGGTACCACACTTTTCACTGCTGTAGCCGATCGTTCCCCCTGTACTGCCACACTGTAGCACTCCCTTCCCTCATCTACTGCTATAGTCTCTTCGGAAGGTGTTTCCGAACTCTTGTTATCAGAGTGCCAGTTGAACTGTCCTCACTTCCTTCATTTATACCAGGATTGAAGACCTTGTGGTCCGAGATCCTGTCCAGAGAGCAAGCAGGCTAAGGCTCTGTCTTTGTTGATGTATTTCATCAGAAAGGGCTCTACCCCCTCTCCTAGTTCATGGTGTGAAGTGTTCTTGGCCTCTCGGGAAAGTGGGGAGAATGGAAAGGACCCTATATGAGAATGCTAGGCTCTGTAAAACATTTCAGGTTTTTAAAAATAAGACTCATTTTGTATTGGACTGACAACAGTCCTATGAAATACAAAGAAGGCCGAGAATCAGTGACAGGAAAGGATCACCAGTAAGAACTACAGCAGTCACCGCTTACCTCGTAGCATAGGGCACTGTCCGTGATCCTTAAGAAGAGTTAGTAGAAATGCCTTGCCCATCTTGCCCCTGAACCCCTTGAAAGGTACACGACTGCTGTGTTGGTGTTTAGGGGGAGCATCTCACTTACCAGGGACTGACTTCTCCCTTGATTCCTCTGTAGTGATGGAGACTTCCCCGCTGATGAAAAATTCCCTGGGATTGCAACCTCCAAGCCAGACAGCTTTCCTATGGAATGACAGAGAACTTGTCAAGGTGAAACACCAGTCTGCGGGAGAAAGGGAGGAAGAGAATGATGGAAATCGTTTCTGGGAAACTATTTTTACATTATGTGTTGTTTGTTCCCGGTAAATAAACTGAAATCTTCTTAACAGTACAACAAAATCTAAACCACTAAAGCCAACAATACAGGAGTATAACGTTCGACAAAAATTTCTTTGGCTGCGCAGCATGTGGGATCTTAGCTCCCCAACCAGGGATTGAACCCACGCCTGCTGCATTGGAAGCGCAGAGTCTTCACCACGGGACCACCGGGGAAGTCCCAGGACTATCACTTTTAAAGGAGAAGGTACAAACCCCTCGGTTCTATGAACTGGAGATTTTTAGTAAGAAGTCAATATATTTGTTGTTAGGCACATTTTATGTTAGGCTGTCTCCCTGCACAGGATGCAGGCGCCTTGAGAATGGAAGTCATATCCCTCTATAGTACGTCCCTCTTCTTTCTGCTTTGCAGTTTGCTGCTCCACTTGTTCAACCCCACCTAGTAATAACCTATACTTCCCTTGTTCCTGTTTTCCCATCTGGAAAACAGACAAAAGGCAACCAAACAACGCAAAGGTCTCAACAAATAAGGGATATCCAAAACCAGAGATGGCCAGAACTTCTGTACCCCTGATGAAATAGTCCTCATACAAAACCTGATAATCAAATTCCTTAATGCTAGGAATCACAGTGAAAAATAGTATCTGAACTGACTTCTGTCAGATGAGTGAGAACTAAGGTTAATTCAGTGTATCTGAAGCATAGAAAGTGAGGGCAAAAGTGGCACAAGATGGGGCTAGAGAAGCAGAGAGGATTCTAGACCACGCAGAGTCTTAAAGGCCAACAGTGTGTTTTCTATTCTCAAAACAATGTTTGTGAGCGATGTTTATGAGCAACGTTCCAACTTGCTTTGAAGGTTTCTTGTGTGAAGAGTGGATTGGAAGGAAACAAGATATATGGACACCAGTTAGGACCTAATCGCAACAGACAGGCAAGTTCAGTATTAGGAAGTTGAGGAAGAGCTGGCTGACAGATTCCAAAGAAATTCAGGAGATGAACTGAAGCGGGCTTAATGGGGTAGGAGATGGAGGAAAGGAAGGTCTTAGGGAATTCAAGGGTTTACTGCACACATGAGCAAAGTCTCAAAATTAATCATTTGAACGTACAGAGGCGGATCTCCCAAATGACACCGGTTAGGAAGCAACGGTACGCCCTTTAGAATTCCTAGAGACAACACAAATCAACTGTTTCGATGGAAAATTCGGCGGGACTCTTGATTTCCATGGGAATACAGAGAAAAGAGACACTGATCTGGCTTGCAGGTATATTTAGGAAGCTGTTAGCCGGACATCACCTACTAGTATCATGTAAGTAGGCCGTCCGAAGTAGGAAGCTTAGGGGAAAAACCTGGAGGAAAACTTAAAAGCTTAAGCCACACCTCTACACTACACCACCTTTCACAATTTCTTCTCAGATAAGCATCATCCCCATCAGTGAAGAAACTCGTTCGTACCTCATAATAGGAAAAACAGGCCTAAAGATTCAATGTGTGTCTTGGGAGGTCCCATCTATGCGATATCTTCCTGGGACCAGAAAAGGCCCCAGGAAGATCCATCTCTGCACCCCTGAAAGCTTACCACCAAGGAAAATGACTAGGTCCATAGATTTCCTCCCTCAAACCAGCTTACCTCACACATAGATCATTAGCAACTCCGCCCTTACTCACATTATCACAGTCACAAGAGTGGTTAGGGAGAAAAGCACTAACCAGGGGAACTAAAACAGAGGCAATCCAGGCCAAGCTGGGCTGGTGGCAGATATCTTGCTCCTTACGCTCGGGTGCATAATGCGACTCACCACAGTGCCTTTTTCACAGACCCTTTTGAACGTTTCTCCACAGAATCCAACAGCTCAAGTTAGTTCATGACGCTTCAAGGTCAACAATCGTCAAGAGAAAAACATGCAATATGTCTTACAATGTTGGATTCCTTACAAACAGGACAAGGAGATAACCATGTAGACAAAACCAGAGCATTTGAAAACATCTGTATTCTACAAACACACCAGTGAATGCTATAAATAAGGTACTATGACATAAAACAAAATGAAAACTAGATGTGAGACTCTTCTCTTCAGTGTACAGACTTCATGGCAGTTGCTGCACACTATCTAGCTACTTAGATCTTTAACTCTCTGTTCTGTTAATACCAAATGAGGCCCAAGTGTGTCAACCTGTTTCCCACAGAAACCAAAAAGTCTACATGCATCTCTTTTCTCCTGTGCCCTTTCACCTTACCTGCTCCCAATTCTCCACCAACGTCCTCCTCTTTCTCTAATTATTCTCCTCTTCATTTTGCTTGGCCTTGCCCCCAAGCATGCAAGACAGAGAGTCCTAGAGGTCCAAGATTCTAGAGTGGCTGTTTGCAAGGCGGAGGAGATTACAGTAACTGCCACACTGTATATACTTCTGTGCAAAGAAAAAGGGACAGTGTTCAGAATGTCTCTCACATATAACAAGAGCTGGAGATGGCAGGATACCTGTGTGGCCCAAGGAACTAGAGCTAGCAAATTATGGGCCAAACAATTGCAACCAAAGGCTGGAAGAGGAAAGGTCTGCAACCAGCTCTGTCTCCTAGCTCTCTGGTATTTGCTGCCAACGGGCAGAGTCTATTTCGTGAAGCATCAAGCACTGAAAAGAAGACTCCTGCTGCTGGAAGGTGACAGGAAGTAACGTCCAATGCAAGATCAAGGCTTGTCCTCGAAGCAATGCCCATAATGGAAGAAAAAAAAAAAAGAGAAAGCGGAAGAGAAACGTTAAGTCGCAAGTCCAACCTGGCCCCCAGCCTAGCCCAGCCCAAGGAAGGTAGGAGTCAAGGAGAAGAAACTAAAAGAGAAGAGCCTTGGACCACAACATTCTCCACAAGG
>NW_028121719.1:0-28265 GCF_965194805.1 Balaenoptera borealis | reverse complement strand
GACATCTTGAGTAAGCCAGCACTCATACAGGTTCACGAGCACCGTTCTAGCAAGTTCCTACATGCCGTGGAAGTCGCACTCATTCCCTGGTCTGAGCTGCACAGAGAAAAACACTAGGCTTCTCCTTCCATCCAGGACCTCCTACCTGAAGCCACCCTGCCTCCAGGAAGAAGACGACTTGCCTTCCTATTGCAACTAAAGCACAGTTTTTCCTGAAGCACTGCAGACTTTTGAAGAGGCACGGGCCCAGAGGCCTAGCTTGGGCTTTCCTTGGTGAGGCCGTTCACTAGATGCAGAACACCCTGCCTCGAGAAGTTGATTAAGGGAGGAAAACAGTGTGTACTCTGTGTCTCATTTGACTTGTTAAAAACCACAGAGATGTATGCTGCCTGTGCCCATGGAAATGGGGGCATGATGGTACTAGCCTTGCTTTCCGTTTGGAAAGCTCCATTCTTGCCGCCGTGAAGCTCCCTGAAATTCTCTGCTGTTGACAGGCCTCTGGTCCCTCTACATTGGTGTGGGAAGAAAATGAGTTTTCTCTGGCTACACACGGAGCTTCTTTGGCCGGGGTGGGGCTCACCTTGCCATGCTCTAGAGCTAAAGGGAATCTCAACGTGAGTCCTTGCCTCGAGGTAAGGCCCTGAGTAGCCCTGCAGAAAGGGAGGCATTCAGCTCTTTCCGTTAGTTCTTAGTCGCTGTTCTCCTTTACTTTAAAGGAAGTACCCTTTTCAGGACTCCTAGGCCTCTCGGGTGAGCATCATTTTTGTTCCAAGATCCCTGAGTATCTCCACACCCCTGTAGGCCTGCTGAGCAACAACGAGGCCCATTGGTCCCTCGGAGTTCCTCTGTGTCTGCTGAGTCATGGGCAACACACTGCACTCTTTCTTGTCATATCTTGATTCACAGCACTCGCACAAGTTCACGAGCACCGTTCTAGCAAGTTCCAACATGCCGTGGAAGTCGAACTCATTCTTTAGACTGAGCTGCCCAGAGGACAAACACTAGGCTTCTTCTTCCATCTAAGACCTCTTACCTGAAGTTACACTGCCATCAGGAGAAACACTGCTTGCATTCTTATTGCAACTAAAGCAGAGTTTTTCCTGTAGCACTGCAGGCTTTTGAAGAGGCACGGGCCCATGGGCCTAGCTAGGGCCTTCCTTGGTGAGGCCGTTCACAAGACGCAGAACACCCTGCCTCGAGAAGTTGATTCAGGGAAGCAACCAGTGTGTACCCTGTGGTTCTTTTGACTTGTTAGAAACCACAGAGATGTATGCCGCCTGTGCCCATGGTAATGGGGGCATGATGGTACTAGCCTTGCTTTCCATTTGGAAAGCCCCATTCTTGCTGCCGTGAAGCTCCCTGAAATTCTCTGCTGTTAACAGCTCTCTGGCCACTGTAGGCATGGGTGTGGGAAGAAAATGAGATTTCTCTGGCTACACACGGAGCTTCATTGGCCCGGTTGGGGCTCACCTTGCCATGCTCTAGAGCTAAAGGGAATCTCAACGTGAGTCCTTGCCTCGAGGTAAGGCCCTGAGTAGCCCTGCAGAAAGGGAGGCATGCAGCTCTTTCCATGAGCTCTTAGTGGAGGTTCCGCTTTATGTTAAAGGAAGCACCCTTTTCAGGACTCCTAGGCCCTTCGGGTGAGCATCATTTTTGTTCCAAGATCACTGACGCCCTCCACACCCCTGTGGGCCTGCTGAGCAGCATTGATTCCCATACGACCCTCGGAGGCCCTCTGTGTCTGCCGAGTCTCTGGCAACACACTGTACGTTACTTCAGTAGAGCTATATTTCCAGAGCAGTCGAACAGCACCAGAACCACATTTCTAGGCAGTCCAACATGTCCTGCAAGTTTTCGAGATTGCCCTCGTCTGAGCTGCCCTGAGAACACACTCTTCTTAGAATTTATCGAGGACCTCTTTCCTGAAGTCACTCTATTCAAGGAGAAATACAGCATCCTAACATGCTGTGTCGCTCACAGTGCAAGCAACGGGAGAACTTGCCTCGAGGTAAGGCCCTGAAATGCTATGCAGAAGCGGAGGTGTGTAGCCGTTTCCATGAGGCCGTAGTCGCCGCTCTGCAGCATTTTAACGCCAGTACGCTTTTCAGGACTCCTAGGTGCCTCGCCTGGAAACCCTATTCCCTGCAAGAACAGCAAGTACCCTCAGGCTCCCCTGGCCCTTCTAAGCAATATCCAGGCCCGTAGCTTTCCGACTCACAGTGTGTATGCCGAGTGTAGGGCAACACAGTGCACTCTTATTGGGACATCTTGAGTAAGCCAGCACTCATACAGGTTCACGAGCACCGTTCTAGCAAGTTCCTACATGCCGTGGAAGTCGCACTCATTCCCTGGTCTGAGCTGCACAGAGAAAAACACTAGGCTTCTCCTTCCATCCAGGACCTCCTACCTGAAGCCACCCTGCCTCCAGGAAGAAGACGACTTGCCTTCCTATTGCAACTAAAGCACAGTTTTTCCTGAAGCACTGCAGACTTTTGAAGAGGCACGGGCCCAGAGGCCTAGCTTGGGCTTTCCTTGGTGAGGCCGTTCACTAGATGCAGAACACCCTGCCTCGAGAAGTTGATTAAGGGAGGAAAACAGTGTGTACTCTGTGTCTCATTTGACTTGTTAAAAACCACAGAGATGTATGCTGCCTGTGCCATGGAAATGGGGGCATGATGGTACTAGCCTTGCTTTCCGTTTGGAAAGCTCCATTCTTGCCGCCGTGAAGCTCCCTGAAATTCTCTGCTGTTGACAGGCCTCTGGTCCCTCTACATTGGTGTGGGAAGAAAATGAGTTTTCTCTGGCTACACACGGAGCTTCTTTGGCCGGGGTGGGGCTCACCTTGCCATGCTCTAGAGCTAAAGGGAATCTCAACGTGAGTCCTTGCCTCGAGGTAAGGCCCTGAGTAGCCCTGCAGAAAGGGAGGCATTCAGCTCTTTCCGTTAGTTCTTAGTCGCTGTTCTCCTTTACTTTAAAGGAAGTACCCTTTTCAGGACTCCTAGGCCTCTCGGGTGAGCATCATTTTTGTTCCAAGATCCCTGAGTATCTCCACACCCCTGTAGGCCTGCTGAGCAACAACGAGGCCCATTGGTCCCTCGGAGTTCCTCTGTGTCTGCTGAGTCATGGGCAACACACTGCACTCTTTCTTGTCATATCTTGATTCACAGCACTCGCACAAGTTCACGAGCACCGTTCTAGCAAGTTCCAACATGCCGTGGAAGTCGAACTCATTCTTTAGACTGAGCTGCCCAGAGGACAAACACTAGGCTTCTTCTTCCATCTAAGACCTCTTACCTGAAGTTACACTGCCATCAGGAGAAACACTGCTTGCATTCTTATTGCAACTAAAGCAGAGTTTTTCCTGTAGCACTGCAGGCTTTTGAAGAGGCACGGGCCCATGGGCCTAGCTAGGGCCTTCCTTGGTGAGGCCGTTCACAAGACGCAGAACACCCTGCCTCGAGAAGTTGATTCAGGGAAGCAACCAGTGTGTACCCTGTGGTTCTTTTGACTTGTTAGAAACCACAGAGATGTATGCCGCCTGTGCCCATGGTAATGGGGGCATGATGGTACTAGCCTTGCTTTCCATTTGGAAAGCCCCATTCTTGCTGCCGTGAAGCTCCCTGAAATTCTCTGCTGTTAACAGCTCTCTGGCCACTGTAGGCATGGGTGTGGGAAGAAAATGAGATTTCTCTGGCTACACACGGAGCTTCATTGGCCCGGTTGGGGCTCACCTTGCCATGCTCTAGAGCTAAAGGGAATCTCAACGTGAGTCCTTGCCTCGAGGTAAGGCCCTGAGTAGCCCTGCAGAAAGGGAGGCATGCAGCTCTTTCCATGAGCTCTTAGTGGAGGTTCCGCTTTATGTTAAAGGAAGCACCCTTTTCAGGACTCCTAGGCCCTTCGGGTGAGCATCATTTTTGTTCCAAGATCACTGACGCCCTCCACACCCCTGTGGGCCTGCTGAGCAGCATTGATTCCCATACGACCCTCGGAGGCCCTCTGTGTCTGCCGAGTCTCTGGCAACACACTGTACGTTACTTCAGTAGAGCTATATTTCCAGAGCAGTCGAACAGCACCAGAACCACATTTCTAGGCAGTCCAACATGTCCTGCAAGTTTTCGAGATTGCCCTCGTCTGAGCTGCCCTGAGAACACACTCTTCTTAGAATTTATCGAGGACCTCTTTCCTGAAGTCACTCTATTCAAGGAGAAATACAGCATCCGAAATACAGCATCCTAACATGCTGTGTCGCTCACAGTGCAAGCAACGGGAGAACTTGCCTCGAGGTAAGGCCCTGAAATGCTATGCAGAAGCGGAGGTGTGTAGCCGTTTCCATGAGGCCCGTAGTCGCCGCTCTGCAGCATTTTAACGCCAGTACGCTTTTCAGGACTCCTAGCTGCCTCGCCTGGAAACCCTATTCCCTGCAAGAACAGCAAGTACCCTCAGGCTCCCCTGGCCCTTCTAAGCAATATCCAGGCCCGTAGCTTTCCGACTCACAGTGTGTATGCCGAGTGTAGGGCAAACCCAGTGCACTCTTATTGGGACATCTTGAGTAAGCCAGCACTCATACAGGTTCACGAGCACCGTTCTAGCAAGTTCCTACATGCCGTGGAAGTCGCACTCATTCCCTGGTCTGAGCTGCACAGAGAAAAACACTAGGCTTCTCCTTCCATCCAGGACCTCCTCCCTGAAGCCACCCTGCCTCCAGGAAGAAGACGACTTGCCTTCCTATTGCAACTAAAGCACAGTTTTTCCTGAAGCACTGCAGACTTTTGAAGAGGCACGGGCCCAGAGGCCTAGCTTGGGCTTTCCTTGGTGAGGCCGTTCACTAGATGCAGAACACCCCTGCCTCGAGAAGTTGATTAAGGGAGGAAAACAGTGTGTACTCTGTGTCTCATTTGACTTGTTAAAAACCACAGAGATGTATGCTGCCTGTGCCCATGGAAATGGGGGCATGATGGTACTAGCCTTGCTTTCCGTTTGGAAAGCTCCATTCTTGCCGCCGGGAAGCTCCCTGAATTCTCTGCTGTTGACAGGCCTCTGGTCCCTCTACATTGGTGTGGGAAGAAAATGAGTTTTCTCTGGCTACACACGGAGCTTCTTTGGCCGGGGTGGGGGCTCACCTTGCCATGCTCTAGAGCTAAAGGGAATCTCAACGTGAGTCCTTGCCTCGAGGTAAGGCCCTGAGTAGCCCTGCAGAAAGGGAGGCATTCAGCTCTTTCCGTTAGTTCTTAGTCGCTGTTCTCCTTTACTTTAAAGGAAGTACCCTTTTCAGGACTCCTAGGCCTCTCGGGTGAGCATCATTTTTGTTCCAAGATCCCTGAGTATCTCCACACCCCTGTAGCCTGCTGAGCAACAACGAGGCCCATTGGTCCCTCGGAGTTCCTCTGTGTCTGCTGAGTCATGGGCAACACACTGCACTCTTTCTTGTCATATCTTGATTCACAGCACTCGCACAAGTTCACGAGCACCGTTCTAGCAAGTTCCAACATGCCTGTGGAAGTCGAACTCATTCTTAGACTGAGCTGCCCAGAGGACAAACACTAGGCTTCTTCTTCCATCTAAGACCTCTTACCTGAAGTTACACTGCCATCAGGAGAAACACTGCTTGCATTCTTATTGCAACTAAAGCAGAGTTTTCCTGTAGCACTGCAGGCTTTTGAAGAGGCACGGGCCATGGGCCTAGCTAGGGCCTTCCTTGGTGAGGCCGTTCACAAGACGCAGAACACCCTGCCTCGAGAAGTTGATTCAGGGAAGCAACCAGTGTGTACCCTGTGGTTCTTTTGACTTGTTAGAAACCACAGAGATGTATGCCGCCTGTGCCCATGGTAATGGGGGCATGATGGTACTAGCCTTGCTTTCCATTTGGAAAGCCCCATTCTTGCTGCCGTGAAGCTCCCTGAAATTCTCTGCTGTTAACAGCTCTCTGGCCACTGTAGGCATGGGTGTGGGAAGAAAATGAGATTTCTCTGGCTACACACGGAGCTTCATTGGCCCGGTTGGGGCTCACCTTGCCATGCTCTAGAGCTAAAGGGAATCTCAACGTGAGTCCTTGCCTCGAGGTAAGGCCCTGAGTAGCCCTGCAGAAAGGGAGGCATGCAGCTCTTTCCATGAGCTCTTAGTGGAGGTTCCGCTTTATGTTAAAGGAAGCACCCTTTTCAGGACTCCTAGGCCCTTCGGGTGAGCATCATTTTTGTTCCAAGATCACTGACGCCCTCCACACCCCTGTGGGCCTGCTGAGCAGCATTGATTCCCATACGACCCTCGGAGGCCCTCTGTGTCTGCCGAGTCTCTGGCAACACACTGTACGTTACTTCAGTAGAGCTATATTTCCAGAGCAGTCGAACAGCACCAGAACCACATTTCTAGGCAGTCCAACATGTCCTGCAAGTTTTCGAGATTGCCCTCGTCTGAGCTGCCCTGAGAACACACTCTTCTTAGAATTTATCGAGGACCTCTTTCCTGAAGTCACTCTATTCAAGGAGAAATACAGCATCCTAACATGCTGTGTCGCTCACAGTGCAAGCAACGGGAGAACTTGCCTCGAGGTAAGGCCCTGAAATGCTATGCAGAAGCGGAGGTGTGTAGCCGTTTCCATGAGGCCGTAGTCGCCGCTCTGCAGCATTTTAACGCCAGTACGCTTTTCAGGACTCCTAGGTGCCTCGCCTGGAAACCCTATTCCCTGCAAGAACAGCAAGTACCCTCAGGCTCCCCTGGCCCTTCTAAGCAATATCCAGGCCCGTAGCTTTCCGACTCACAGTGTGTATGCCGAGTGTAGGGCAACACAGTGCACTCTTATTGGGACATCTTGAGTAAGCCAGCACTCATACAGGTTCACGAGCACGTTCTAGCAAGTTCCTACATGCCGGGAAGTCGCACTCATTCCCTGGTCTGAGCTGCACAGAGAAAAACACTAGGCTTCTCCTTCCATCCAGGACCTCCTACCTGAAGCCACCCTGCCTCCAGGAAGAAGACGACTTGCCTTCCTATTGCAACTAAAGCACAGTTTTTCCTGAAGCACTGCAGACTTTTGAAGAGGCACGGGCCCAGAGGCCTAGCTTGGGCTTTCCTTGGTGAGGCCGTTCACTAGATGCAGAACACCCTGCCTCGAGAAGTTGATTAAGGGAGGAAAACAGTGTGTACTCTGTGTCTCATTTGACTTGTTAAAAACCACAGAGATGTATGCTGCCTGTGCCCATGGAAATGGGGCATGATGGTACTAGCCTTGCTTTCCGTTTGGAAAGCTCCATTCTTGCCGCCGTGAAGCTCCCTGAAATTCTCTGCTGTTGACAGGCCTCTGGTCCCTCTACATTGGTGTGGGAAGAAAATGAGTTTTCTCTGGCTACACACGGAGCTTCTTTGGCCGGGGTGGGGCTTCACCTTGCCATGCTCTAGAGCTAAAGGGAATCTCAACGTGAGTCCTTGCCTCGAGGTAAGGCCCTGAGTAGCCCTGCAGAAAGGGAGGCATTCAGCTCTTTCCGTTAGTTCTTAGTCGCTGTTCTCCTTTACTTTAAAGGAAGTACCCTTTTCAGGACTCCTAGGCCTCTCGGGTGAGCATCATTTTTGTTCCAAGATCCCTGAGTATCTCCACACCCCTGTAGGCTTGCTGAGCAACAACGAGGCCCATTGGTCCCTCGGAGTTCCTCTGTGTCTGCTGAGTCATGGGCAACACACTGCACTCTTTCTTGTCATATCTTGATTCACAGCACTCGCACAAGTTCACGAGCACCGTTCTAGCAAGTTCCAACATGCCGTGGAAGTCGAACTCATTCTTTAGACTGAGCTGCCCAGAGGACAAACACTAGGCTTCTTCTTCCATCTAAGACCTCTACCTGAAGTTACACTGCCATCAGGAGAAACACTGCTTGCATTCTTATTGCAACTAAAGCAGAGTTTTTCCTGTAGCACTGCAGGCTTTTGAAGAGGCACGGGCCCATGGGCCTAGCTAGGGCCTTCCTTGGTGAGGCCGTTCACAAGACGCAGAACACCCTGCCTCGAGAAGTTGATTCAGGGAAGCAACCAGTGTGTACCCTGTGGTTCTTTTGACTTGTTAGAAACCACAGAGATGTATGCCGCTGTGCCCATGGTAATGGGGGCATGATGGTACTAGCCTTGCTTTCCATTTGGAAAGCCCCATTCTTGCTGCCGTGAAGCTCCCTGAAATTCTCTGCTGTTAACAGCTCTCTGGCCACTGTAGGCATGGGTGTGGGAAGAAAATGAGATTTCTCTGGCTACACACGGAGCTTCATTGGCCCTGGTTGGGGCTCACCTTGCCATGCTCTAGAGCTAAAGGGAATCTCAACGTGAGTCCTTGCCTCGAGGTAAGGCCCTGAGTAGCCCTGCAGAAAGGGAGGCATGCAGCTCTTTCCATGAGCTCTTAGTGGAGGTTCCGCTTTATGTTAAAGGAAGCACCCTTTTCAGGACTCCTAGGCCCTTCGGGTGAGCATCATTTTTGTTCCAAGATCACTGACGCCCTCCACACCCCTGTGGGCCTGCTGAGCAGCATTGATTCCCATACGACCCTCGGAGGCCCTCTGTGTCTGCCGAGTCTCTGGCAACACACTGTACGTTACTTCAGTAGAGCTATATTTCCAGAGCAGTCGAACAGCACCAGAACCACATTTCTAGGCAGTCCAACATGTCCTGCAAGTTTTCGAGATTGCCCTCGTCTGAGCTGCCCTGAGAACACACTCTTCTTAGAATTTATCGAGGACCTCTTTCCTGAAGTCACTCTATTCAAGGAGAAATACAGCATCCTAACATGCTGTGTCGCTCACAGTGCAAGCAACGGGAGAACTTGCTCGAGGTAAGGCCCTGAAATGCTATGCAGAAGCGGAGGTGTGTAGCCGTTTCCATGAGGCGTAGTCGCCGCTCTGCAGCATTTTAACGCCAGTACGCTTTTCAGGACTCCTAGGTGCCTCGCCTGGAAACCCTATTCCCTGCAAGAACAGCAAGTACCCTCAGGCTCCCTGGCCCTTCTAAGCAATATCCAGGCCCGTAGCTTTCCCGACTCACAGTGTGTATGCCGAGTGTAGGGCAACACAGTGCACTCTTATTGGGACATCTTGAGTAAGCCAGCACTCATACAGGTTCACGAGCACCGTTCTAGCAAGTTCCTACATGCCGTGGAAGTCGCACTCATTCCCTGGTCTGAGCTGCACAGAGAAAAACACTAGGCTTCTCCTTCCATCCAGGACCTCCTACCTGAAGCCACCCTGCCTCCAGGAAGAAGACGACTTGCTTCCTATTGCAACTAAAGCACAGTTTTTCCTGAAGCACTGCAGACTTTTGAAGAGGCACGGGCCCAGAGGCCTAGCTTGGGCTTTCCTTGGTGAGGCCGTTCACTAGATGCAGAACCACCCTGCCTCGAGAAGTTGATTAAGGGAGGAAAACAGTGTGTACTCTGTGTCTCATTTGACTTGTTAAAAACCACAGAGATGTATGCTGCCTGTGCCCATGGAAATGGGGCATGATGGTACTAGCCTTGCTTTCCGTTTGGAAAGCTCCATTCTTGCCGCCGTGAAGCTCCCTGAAATTCTCTGCTGTTGACAGGCCTCTGGTCCTCTACATTGGTGTGGGGAAGAAAATGAGTTTTCTCTGGCTACACACGGAGCTTCTTTGGCCGGGGTGGGCTCACCTTGCCATGCTCTAGAGCTAAAGGGAATCTCAACGTGAGTCCTTGCCTCGAGGTAAGGCCCTGAGTAGCCCTGCAGAAAGGGAGGCATTCAGCTCTTTCCGTTAGTTCTTAGTCGCTGTTCTCCTTTACTTTAAAGGAAGTACCCTTTTCAGGACTCCTAGGCCTCTCGGGTGAGCATCATTTTTGTTCCAAGATCCCTGAGTATCTCCACACCCCTGTAGGCCTGCTGAGCAACAACGAGGCCCATTGGTCCCTCGGAGTTCCTCTGTGTCTGCTGAGTCATGGGCAACACACTGCACTCTTTCTTGTCATATCTTGATTCACAGCACTCGCACAAGTTCACGAGCACCGTTCTAGCAAGTTCCAACATGCCGTGGAAGTCGAACTCATTCTTTAGACTGAGCTGCCCAGAGAAAAACACTAGGCTTCTTCTTCCATCTAAGACTCTTACCTGAATTTACACTGCCATCAGGAGAAACACTGCTTGCATTCTTATTGCAACTAAAGCAGAGTTTTTCCTGTAGCACTGCAGGCTTTTGAAGAGGCACGGGCCCATGGGCCTAGCTAGGGCCTTCCTTGGTGAGGCCGTTCACAAGACGCAGAACACCCTGCCTCGAGAAGTTGATTCAGGGAAGCAACCAGTGTGTACCCTGTGGTTCTTTTGACTTGTTAGAAACCACAGAGATGTATGCCGCCTGTGCCCATGGTAATGGGGCATGATGGTACTAGCCTTGCTTTCCATTTGGAAAGCCCCATTCTTGCTGCCGTGAAGCTCCCTGAAATTCTCTGCTGTTAACAGCTCTCTGGCCACTGTAGGCATGGGTGTGGGAAGAAAATGAGATTTCTCTGGCTACACACGGAGCTTCATTGGCCCGGTTGGGGCTCACCTTGCCATGCTCTAGAAGCTAAAGGGAATCTCAACGTGAGTCCTTGCCTCGAGGTAAGGCCCTGAGTAGCCCTGGCAGAAAGGGAGGCATGCAGCTCTTTCCATGAGCTCTTAGTGGAGGTTCCCGCTTTATGTTAAAGGAAGCACCCTTTTCAGGACTCCTAGGCCCTTCGGGTGAGCATCATTTTTGTTCCAAGATCACTGACGCCCTCCACACCCCTGTGGGCCTGCTGAGCAGCATTGATTCCCATACGACCCTCGGAGGCCCTCTGTGTCTGCCGAGTCTCTGGCAACACACTGTACGTTACTTCAGTAGAGCTATATTTCCAGAGCAGTCGAACAGCACCAGAACCACATTTCTAGGCAGTCCACATGTCCTGCAAGTTTTCGAGATTGCCCTCGTCTGAGCTGCCCTGAGAACACACTCTTCTTAGAATTTATCGAGGACCTCTTTCCTGAAGTCACTCTATTCAAGGAGAAAATACAGCATCCTAACATGCTGTGTCTGCTCACAGTGCAAGCAACGGGAGAACTTGCCTCGAGGTAAGGCCCTGAAATGCTATGCAGAAGCGGAGGTGTGGTAGCCGTTTCCATGAGGCCGTAGTCGCCGCTCTGCAGCATTTTAACGCCAGTACGCTTTTCAGGACTCCTAGGTGCCTCGCCTGGAAACCCTATTCCCTGCAAGAACAGCAAGTACCCTCAGGCTCCCCTGGCCCTTCTAAGCAATATCCAGGCCCGTAGCTTTCCGACTCACAGTGTGTATGCCGAGTGTAGGGCAACACAGTGCACTCTTATTGGGACATCTTGAGTAAGCCAGCACTCATACAGGTTCACGAGCACCGTTCTAGCAAGTTCCTACATGCCGTGGAAGTCGCACTCATTCCCTGGTCTGAGCTGCACAGAGAAAAACACTAGGCTTCTCCTTCCATCCAGGACCTCCTACCTGAAGCCACCCTGCCTCCAGGAAGAAGACGACTTTGCCTTCCTATTGCAACTAAAGCACAGTTTTTCCTGAAGCACTGCAGACTTTTGAAGAGGCACGGGCCCAGAGGCCTAGCTTGGGCTTTCCTTGGTGAGGCCGTTCACTAGATGCAGAACACCCTGCCTCGAGAAGTTGATTAAGGAGGAAAACAGTGTGTACTCTGTGTCTCATTTGACTTGTTAAAAACCACAGAGATGTATGCTGCCTGTGGCCCATGGAAATGGGGGCATGATGGTACTAGCCTTGCTTTCCGTTTGGAAAGCTCCATTCTTGCCGCCGTGAAGCTCCCTGAAATTCTCTGCTGTTGACAGGCCTCTGGTCCCTCTACATTGGTGTGGGAAGAAAATGAGTTTCTCTGGCTACACACGGAGCTTCTTTGGCCGGGGTGGGGCTCACCTTGCCATGCTCTAGAGCTAAAGGGAATCTCAACGTGAGTCCTTGCCTCGAGGTAAGGCCCTGAGTAGCCCTGCAGAAAGGGAGGCATTCAGCTCTTTCCGTTAGTTCTTAGTCGCTGTTCTCCTTTACTTTAAAGGAAGTACCCTTTTCAGGACTCCTAGGCCTCTGGGTGAGCATCATTTTTGTTCCAAGATCCCTGAGTATCTCCACACCCTGTAGGCCAGCTGAGCATCAACGAGGCCCATTGGTCCCTCGGAGTTCCTCTGTGTCTGCTGAGTCATGGGCAACCACTGCACTCTTTCTTGTCATATCTTGATTCACAGCACTCGCACAAGTTCACGAGCACCGTTCTAGCAAGTTCCAACATGCCGTGGAAGTCGAACTCATTCTTTAGACTGAGCTGCCCAGAGGACAAACACTAGGCTTCTTCTTCCATCTAAGACCTCTTACCTGAAAGTTACACTGCCATCAGGAGAAACACTGCTTGCATTCTTATTGCAACTAAAGCAGAGTTTTTCCTGTAGCACTGCAGGCTTTTGAAGAGGCACGGGCCCATGGCCTAGCTAGGGCCTTCCTTGGTGAGGCCGTTCACAAGACGCAGAACACCCTGCCTCGAGAAGTTGATTCAGGGAAGCAACCAGTGTGTACCCCTGTGGTTCTTATGACTTGTTTAGAACCACAGAGATGTATGCCGCCTGTGCCCATGGTAATGGGGCATGATGGTACTAGCCTTGCTTTCCATTTGGAAAGCCCCATTCTTGCTGCCGTGAAGCTCCCTGAAATTCTCTGCTGTTAACAGCTCTCTGGCCACTGTAGGCATGGGTGTGGGAAGAAAATGAGATTTCTCTGGCTACACACGGAGCTTCATTGGCCCGGTTGGGGCTCACCTTGCCATGCTCTAGAGCTAAAGGGAATCTCAACGTGAGTCCTTGCCTCGAGGTAAGGCCCTGAGTAGCCCTGCAGAAAGGGAGGCATGCAGCTCTTTCCATGAGCTCTTAGTGGAGGTTCCGCTTTATGTTAAAGGAAGCACCCTTTTCAGGACTCCTAGGCCCTTCGGGTGAGCATCATTTTTGTTCCAAGATCACTGACGCCCTCCACACCCCTGTGGGCCTGCTGAGCAGCATTGATTCCCATAGACCCTCGGAGGCCCTCTGTGTCTGCCGAGTCTCTGGCAACACACTGTACGTTACTTCAGTAGAGCTATATTTCCAGAGCAGTCGAACAGCACCAGAACACATTTCTAGCAGTCCACATGTCCTGGCAAGTTTCGAGATTGCCCTCGTCTGAGCTGCCCTGAGAACACACTCTTCTTAGAATTTATCGAGGACCTCTTTCCTGAAGTCACTCTATTCAAGGAGAAATACAGCATCCTAACATGCTGTGTCGCTCACAGTGCAAGCAACGGGAGAACTTGCCTCGAGGTAAGGCCCTGAAATGCTATGCAGAAGCGGAGGTGTCCGTTTCCATGAGGCCGTAGTCGCCGCTCTGCAGCATTTTAACGCCAGTACGCTTTTCAGGACTCCTAGGTGCCTCGCCTGGAAACCCTATTCCCTGCAAGAACAGCAAGTACCCTCAGGCTCCCCTGGCCCTTCTAAGCAATATCCAGGCCCGTAGCTTTCCGACTCACAGTGTGTATGCCGAGTGTAGGGCAACACAGTGCACTCTTATTGGGAGATCTTGAGTAAGCCAGCACTCATACAGGTTCACGAGCACCGTCCTAGCAAGTTCCTACATGCCGTGGAAGTCGCACTCATTCCCTGGTCTGAGCTGCACAGAGAAAACACTAGGCTTCTCCTTCCATCCAGGACCTCCTACCTGAAGCCACCCTGCCTCCAGGAAGAAGACGACTTGCCTTCCTATTGCAACTAAAGCACAGTTTTTCCTGAAGCACTGCAGACTTTTGAAGAGGCACGGGCCCAGAGGCCTAGCTTGGGCTTTCCTTGGTGAGGCCGTTCACTAGATGCAGAACACCCTGCCTCGAGAAGTTGATTAAGGGAGGAAAACAGTGTGTACTCTGTGTCTCATTTGACTTGTTAAAAACCACAGAGATGTATGCTGCCTGTGCCCATGGAAATGGGGGCATGATGGTACTAGCCTTGCTTTCCGTTTGGAAAGCTCCATTCTTGCCGCCGTGAAGCTCCCTGAAATTCTCTGCTGTTGACAGGCCTCTGGTCCCTCTACATTGGTGTGGGAAGAAAATGAGTTTTCTCTGGCTACACACGGAGCTTCTTTGGCCGGGGTGGGGCTCACCTTGCCATGCTCTAGAGCTAAAGGGAATCTCAACGTGAGTCCTTGCCTCGAGGTAAGGCCCTGAGTAGCCCTGCAGAAAGGGAGGCATTCAGCTCTTTCCGTTAGTTCTTAGTCGCTGTTCTCCTTTACTTTAAAGGAAGTACCCTTTTCAGGACTCCTAGGCCTCTCGGGTGAGCGCATCATTTTTGTTCAAAGATCCCTGAGTATCTCCACACCCCTGTAGGCCTGCTGAGCAACAACGAGGCCCATTGGTCCCTCGGAGTTCCTCTGTGTCTGCTGAGTCATGGGCAACACACTGCACTCTTTCTTGTCATATCTTGATTCACAGCACTCGCACAAGTTCACGAGCACCGTTCTAGCAAGTTCCAACATGCCGTGGAAGTCGAACTCATTCTTTAGACTGAGCTGCCCAGAGGAAAAACACTAGGCTTCTTCTCCCATCTAAGACCTCTTACCTGAAGTTACACTGCCATCAGGAGAAACACTGCTTGCATTCTTATTGCAACTAAATGCAGAGTTTTTCCTGTAGCACTGCAGGCTTTTGAAGAGGCACGGGCCCATGGGCCTAGCTAGGGCCTTCCTTGGTGAGGCCGTTCACAAGACGCAGAACACCCTGCCTCGAGAAGTTGATTCAGGGAAGCAACCAGTGTGTACCCTGTGGTTCTTTTGACTTGTTAGAAACCACAGAGATGTATGCCGCCTGTGCCCATGGTAATGGGGGCATGATGGTACTAGCCTTGCTTTCCATTTGAAAGCCCCATTCTTGCTGCCGTGAAGCTCCCTGAAATTCTCTGCTGTTAACAGCTCTCTGGCCACTGTAGGCATGGGTGTGGGAAGAAAATGAGATTTCTCTGGCTACACACGGAGCTTCATTGGCCCGGTTGGGGCTCACCTTGCCATGCTCTAGAGCTAAAGGGAATCTCGACGTGAGTCTTGCCTCGAGGTAAGGCCCTGAGTAGCCCTGCAGAAAGGGAGGCATGCAGCTCTTTCCATGAGCTCTTAGTGGAGGTTCCGCTTTATGTTAAAGGAAGCACCCTTTTCAGGACTCCTAGGCCCTTCGGGTGAGCATCATTTTTGTTCCAAGATCACTGACGCCCTCCACACCCCTGTGGGCCTGCTGAGCAGCATTGATTCCATACGACCCTCGGAGGGCCTCTGTGTCTGCCGAGTCTCTGGCAACACACTGTACGTTACTTCAGTAGAGCTATATTTCCAGAGCAGTCGAACAGCACCAGAACCACATTTCTAGGCAGCTCCAACATGTCCTGCAAGTTTTCGAGATTGCCCTCGTCTGAGCTGCCCTGAGAACACACTCTTCTTAGAATTTATCGAGGACCTCTTTCCTGAAGTCACTCTATTCAAGGAGAAATACAGCATCCTAACATGCTGTGTCGCTCACAGTGCAAGCAACGGGAGAACTTGCCTCGAGGTAAGGCCCTGAAATGCTATGCAGAAGCGGAGGTGTGTAGCCTTTCCATGAGGCCGTAGTCGCCGCTCTGCAGCATTTTAACGCCAGTACGCTTTTCAGGACTCCTAGGTGCCTCGCCTGGAAACCCTATTCCCTGCAAGAACAGCAAGTACCCTCAGGCTCCCATGGCCCTTCTAAGCAATATCCAGGCCCGTAGCTTTCCGACTCACAGTGTGTATGCCGAGTGTAGGGCAACACAGTGCACTCTTATTGGGAGATCTTGAGTAAGCCAGCACTCATACAGGTTCACGAGCACCGTTCTAGCAAGTTCCTAGATGCCGTGGAAGTCGCACTCATTCCCTGTCTGAGCTGCACAGAGAAAAACACTAGGCTTCTCCTTCCATCCAGGACCTCCTACCTGAAGTCACCCTGCCTCCAGGAAGAAGACGACTTGCCTTCCTATTGCAACTAAAGCACAGTTTTTCCTGAAGCACTGCAGACTTTTGAAGAGGCACGGGCCCAGAGGCCTAGCTTGGGCTTTCCTTGGTGAGGCCGTTCACTAGATGCAGAACACCCTGCCTCGAGAAGTTGATTAAGGGAGAAAACAGTGTGTACTCTGTGTCTCATTTGACTTGTTAAAAACCACAGAGATGTATGCTGCCTGTGCCCATGGAAATGGGGGCATGATGGTACTAGCCTTGCTTTCCGTTTGGAAAGCTCCATTCTTGCCGCCGTGAAGCTCCCTGAAATTCTCTGCTGTTGACAGGCCTCTGGTCCCTCTACATTGGTGTGGGAAGAAAATGAGTTTTCTCTGGCTACACACGGAGCTTCTTTGGCCGGGGTGGGGCTCACCTTGCCATGCTCTAGAGCTAAAGGGAATCTCAACGTGAGTCCTTGCCTCGAGGTAAGGCCCTGAGTAGCCCTGCAGAAAGGGAGGCATTCAGCTCTTTCCGTTAGTTCTTAGTCGCTGTTCTCCTTTACTTTAAAGGAAGTACCCTTTTCAGGACTCCTAGGCCTCTCGGGTGAGCATCATTTTTGTTCCAAGATCCCTGAGTATCTCCCACCCCTGTAGGCCTGCTGAGCAACAACGAGGCCCATTGGTCCCTCGGAGTTCCTCTGTGTCTGCTGAGTCATGGGCAACACACTGCACTCTTTCTTGTCATATCTTGATTCACAGCACTCGCACAAGTTCACGAGCACCGTTCTAGCAAGTTCCAACATGCCGTGGAAGTCGAACTCATTCTTTAGACTGAGCTGCCCAGAGGAAAAACACTAGGCTTCTTCTCCCATCTAAGACCTCTTACCTGAAGTTACACTGCCATCAGGAGAAACACTGCTTGCATTCTTATTGCAACTAAAGCAGAGTTTTTCCTGTAGCACTGCAGGCTTTTGAAGAGGCACGGGCCCATGGGCCTAGCTAGGGCCTTCCTTGGTGAGGCCGTTCACAAGACGCAGAACCCCTGCCTCGAGAAGTTGATTCAGGGAAGCAACCAGTGTGTACCCTGTGGTTCTTTTGACTTGTTAGAAAACCACAGAGATGTATGCCGCCTGTGCCCATGGTAATGGGGGCATGATGGTACTAGCCTTGCTTTCCATTTGGAAAGCCCCATTCTTGCTGCGTGAAGCACCCTGAAATTCTCTGCTGTTAACAGCTCTCTGGCCACTGTAGGCATGGGTGTGGGAAGAAAATGAGATTTCTCTGGCTACACACGGAGCTTCATTGGCCCGGTTGGGGCTCACCTTGCCATGCTCTAGAGCTAAAGGGAATCTCGACGTGAGTCCTTGCCTCGAGGTAAGGCCTGAGTAGCCTGCAGAAAGGGAGGCATGCAGCTCTTTCCATGAGCTCTTAGTGGAGGTTCCGCTTTATGTTAAAGGAAGCACCCTTTTCAGGACTCCTAGGCCCTTCGGGTGAGCATCATTTTTGTTCCAAGATCACTGACGCCCTCCACACCCCTGTGGCCTGCTGAGCAGCATTGATTCCCATACGACCCTCGGAGGCCCTCTGTGTCTGCCGAGTCTCTGGCAACACACTGTACGTTACTTCAGTAGAGCTATATTTCCAGAGCAGTCGAACAGCACCAGAACCACATTTCTAGGCAGTCCAACATGTCCTGCAAGTTTTCGAGATTGCCCTCGTCTGAGCTGCCCTGAGAACACACTCTTCTTAGAATTTATCGAGACCTCTTTCCTGAAGTCACTCTATTCAAGGAGAAATACAGCATCCTAACATGCTGTGTCGCTCACAGTGCAAGCAACGGGAGAACTTGCCTCGAGGTAAGGCCCTGAAATGCTATGCAGAAGCGGAGGTGTGTAGCCGTTTCCATGAGGCCGTAGTCGCCGCTCTGCAGCATTTTAACGCCAGTACGCTTTTCAGGACTCCTAGGTGCCTCGCCTGGAAACCCTATTCCCTGCAAGAACAGCAAGTACCCTCAGGCTCCCCTGGCCCTTCTAAGCAATATCCAGGCCCGTAGCTTTCCGACTCACAGTGTGTATGCCGAGTGTAGGGCAACACAGTGCTCTCTTATTGGGACATCTTGAGTAAGCCAGCACTCATACAGGTTCACGAGCACCGTTCTAGCAAGTTCCTAGATGCCGTGGAAGTCGCACTCATTCCCTGGTCTGAGCTGCACAGAGAAAAACACTAGGCTTCTCCTTCCATCCAGGACCTCCTACCTGAAGTCACCCTGCCTCCAGGAAGAAGACGACTTGCCTTCCTATTGCAACTTAAAGCACAGTTTTTCCTGAAGCACTGCAGACTTTTGAAGAGGCACGGGCCCAGAGGCCTAGCTTGGGCTTTCCTTGGTGAGGCCGTTCACTAGATGCAGAACACCCTGCCTCGAGAAGTTGATTAAGGGAGGAAAACAGTGTGTACTCTGTGTCTCATTTGACTTGTTAAAAACCACAGAGATGTATGCTGCCTGTGCCCATGGAAATGGGGGCATGATGGTACTAGCCTTGCTTTCCGTTTGGAAAGCTCCATTCTTGCCGCCGTGAAGCTCCCTGAAATTCTCTGCTGTTGACAGGCCTCTGGTCCCTCTACATTGGTGTGGGAAGAAAATGAGTTTTCTCTGGCTACACACGGAGCTTCTTTGGCGGGGTGGGGCTCACCTTGCCATGCTCTAGAGCTAAAGGGAATCTCAACGTGAGTCCTTGCCTCGAGGTAAGGCCCTGAGTAGCCCTGCAGAAAAGGGAGGCATTCAGCTCTTTCCGTTAGTTCTTAGTCGCTGTTCTCCTTTTACTTTTAAAGGAAGTACCCTTTTCAGGACTCCTAGGCCTCTCGGGTGAGCATCATTTTTGTTCCAAGATCCCTGAGTATCTCCACACCCCTGTAGGCCTGCTGAGCAACAACGAGGCCCATTGGTCCCTCGGAGTTCCTCTGTGTCTGCTGAGTCATGGGCAACACACTGCACTCTTTCTTGTCATATCTTGATTCACAGCACTCGCACAAGTTCACGAGCACCGTTCTAGCAAGTTCCAACATGCCGTGGAAGTCGAACTCATTCTTTAGACTGAGCTGCCCAGAGGAAAAACACTAGGCTTCTTCTCCCATCTAAGACCTCTTACCTGAAGTTACACTGCCATCAGGAGAAACACTGCTTGCATTCTTATTGCAACTAAAGCAGAGTTTTTCCTGTAGCACTGCAGGCTTTTGAAGAGGCACGGGCCCATGGGCCTAGCTAGGGCCTTCCTTGGTGAGGCCGTTCACAAGACGCAGAACACCCTGCCTCGAGAAGTTGATTCAGGGAAGCAACCAGTGTGTACCCTGTGGTTCTTTTGACTTGTTAGAAACCACAGAGATGTATGCCGCCTGTGCCCATGGTAATGGGGGCATGATGGTACTAGCCTTGCTTTCCATTTGGAAAGCCCATTCTTGCTGCCGTGAAGCTCCCTGAAATTCTCTGCTGTTAACAGCTCTCTGGCCACTGTAGGCATGGGTGTGGGAAGAAAATGAGATTTCTCTGGCTACACACGGAGCTTCATTGGCCCGGTTGGGGCTCACCTTGCCATGCTCTAGAGCTAAAGGGAATCTCAACGTGAGTCCTTGCCTCGAGGTAAGGCCCTGAGTAGCCCTGCAGAAAGGGAGGCATGCAGCTCTTTCCATGAGCTCTTAGTGGAGGTTCCGCTTTATGTTAAAGGAAGCACCCTTTTCAGGACTCCTAGGCCCTTCGGGTGAGCATCATTTTTGTTCCAAGATCACTGACGCCCTCCACACCCCTGTGGGCCTGCTGAGCAGCATTGATTCCCATACGACCCTCGGAGGCCCTCTGTGTCTGCCGAGTCTCTGGCAACACACTGTACGTTACTTCAGTAGAGCTATATTTCCAGAGCAGTCGAACAGCACCAGAACCACATTTCTAGGCAGTCCAACATGTCCTGCAAGTTTTCGAGATTGCCCTCGTCTGAGCTGCCCTGAGAACACACTCTTCTTAGAATTTATCGAGGACCTCTTTCCTGAAGTCACTCTATTCAAGGAGAAATACAGCATCCTAACATGCTGTGTCGCTCACAGTGCAAGCAACGGGAGAACTTGCCTCGAGGTAAGGCCCTGAAATGCTATGCAGAAGCGGAGGTGTGTAGCCGTTTCCATGAGGCCGTAGTCGCCGCTCTGCAGCATTTTAACGCCAGTACGCTTTTCAGGACTCCTAGGTGCCTCGCCTGGAAACCCTATTCCCTGCAAGAACAGCAAGTACCCTCAGGCTCCCCTGGCCCTTCTAAGCAATATCCAGGCCCGTAGCTTTCCGACTCACAGTGTGTATGCCGAGTGTAGGGCAACACAGTGCACTCTTATTGGGACATCTTGAGTAAGCCAGCACTCATACAGGTTCACGAGCACCGTTCTAGCAAGTTCCTAGATGCGTGGAAGTCGCACTCATTCCCTGGTCTGAGCTGCACAGAGAAAAACACTAGGCTTCTCCTTCCATCCAGGACCTCCTACCTGAAGTCACCCTGCCTCCAGGAAGAAGACGACTTGCCTTCCTATTGCAACTAAAGCACAGTTTTTCCTGAAGCACTGCAGACTTTTGAAGAGGCACGGGCCCAGAGGCCTAGCTTGGGCTTTCCTTGGTGAGGCCGTTCACTAGATGCAGAACACCCTGCCTCGAGAAGTTGATTAAGGGAGGAAACAGTGTGTACTCTGTGTCTCATTTGACTTGTTAAAAACCACAGAGATGTATGCTGCCTGTGCCCATGGAAATGGGGGCATGATGGTACTAGCCTTGCTTTCCGTTTGGAAAGCTCCATTCTTGCCGCCGTGAAGCTCCCTGAAATTCTCTGCTGTTGACAGGCCTCTGGTCCCTCTACATTGGTGTGGGAAGAAAATGAGTTTTCTCTGGCTACACACGGAGCTTCTTTGGCCGGGGTGGGGCTCACCTTGCCATGCTCTAGAGCTAAAGGGAATCTCAACGTGAGTCCTTGCCTCGAGGTAAGGCCCTGAGTAGCCCTGCAGAAAGGGAGGCATTCAGCTCTTTCCGTTAGTTCTTAGTCGCTGTTCTCCTTTACTTTAAAGGAAGTACCCTTTTCAGGACTCCTAGGCCTCTCGGGTGAGCATCATTTTTGTTCCAAGATCCCTGAGTATCTCCACACCCCTGTAGGCCTGCTGAGCAACAACGAGGCCCATTGGTCCTCGGAGTTCCTCTGTGTCTGCTGAGTCATGGGCAACACACTGCACTCTTTCTTGTCATATCTTGATTCACAGCACTCGCACAAGTTCACGAGCACCGTTCTAGCAAGTTCCAACATGCCGTGGAAGTCGAACTCATTCTTTAGACTGAGCTGCCCAGAGGGAAAACACTAGGCTTCTTCTTCCATCTAAGACCTCTTACCTGAAGTTACACTGCCATCAGGAGAAACACTGCTTGCATTCTTATTGCAACTAAAGCAGAGTTTTTCCTGTAGCACTGCAGGCTTTTGAAGAGGCACGGGCCCATGGGCCTAGCTAGGGCCTTCCTTGGTGAGGCCGTTCACAAGACGCAGAACACCCTGCCTCGAGAAGTTGATTCAGGGAAGCAACCAGTGTGTACCCTGTGGTTCTTTTGACTTGTTAGAAACCACAGAGATGTATGCCGCCTGTGCCCATGGTAATGGGGGCATGATGGTACTAGCCTTGCTTTCCATTTGGAAAGCCCCATTCTTGCTGCCGTGAAGCTCCCTGAAATTCTCTGCTGTTAACAGCTCTCTGGCCACTGTAGGCATGGGTGTGGGAAGAAAATGAGATTTCTCTGGCTACACACGGAGCTTCATTGGCCCGGTTGGGGCTCACCTTGCCATGCTCTAGAGCTAAAGGGAATCTCGACGTGAGTCCTTGCCTCGAGGTAAGGCCCTGAGTAGCCCTGCAGAAAGGGAGGCATGCAGCTCTTTCCATGAGCTCTTAGTGGAGGTTCCGCTTTATGTTAAAGGAAGCACCCTTTTCAGGACCAGGACTCCTAGGCCCTTCGGGTGAGCATCATTTTTGTTCCAAGATCACTGACGCCCTCCACACCCCTGTGGGCCTGCTGAGCAGCATTGATTCCCATACGACCCTCGGAGGCCCTCTGTGTCTGCCGAGTCTCTGGCAACACACTGTACGTTACTTCAGTAGAGCTATATTTCCAGAGCAGTCGAACAGCACCAGAACCACATTTCTAGGCAGTCCAACATGTCCTGCAAGTTTTCGAGATTGCCCTCGTCTGAGCTGCCCTGAGAACACACTCTTCTTAGAATTTATCGAGGACCTCTTTCCTGAAGTCACTCTATTCAAGGAGAAATACAGCATCCTAACATGCTGTGTCGCTCACAGTGCAAGCAACGGGAAACTTGCCTCGAGGTAAGGCCCTGAAATGCTATGCAGAAGCGGAGGTGTGTAGCCGTTTCCATGAGGCCGTAGTCGCCGCTCTGCAGCATTTTAACGCCAGTACGCTTTTCAGGACTCCTAGGTGCCTCGCCTGGAAACCCTATTCCCTGCAAGAACAGCAAGTACCCTCAGGCTCCCCTGGCCCTTCTAAGCAATATCCAGGCCCGTAGCTTTCCGACTCACAGTGTGTATGCCGAGTGTAGGGCAACACAGTGCACTCTTATTGGGACATCTTGAGTAAGCCAGCACTCATACAGGTTCACGAGCACCGTTCTAGCAAGTTCCTAGATGCGTGGAAGTCGCACTCATTCCCTGGTCTGAGCTGCACAGAGAAAAACACTAGGCTTCTCCTTCCATCCAGGACCTCCTACCTGAAGTCACCCTGCCTCCAGGAAGAAGACGACTTGCCTTCCTATTGCAACTAAAGCACAGTTTTTCCTGAAGCACTGCAGACTTTTGAAGAGGCACGGGCCCAGAGGCCTAGCTTGGGCTTTCCTTGGTGAGGCCGTTCACTAGATGCAGAACACCCTGCCTCGAGAAGTTGATTAAGGGAGGAAAACAGTGTGTACTCTGTGTCTCATTTGACTTGTTAAAAACCACAGAGATGTATGCTGCCTGTGCCCATGGAAATGGGGGCATGATGGTACTAGCCTTGCTTTCCGTTTGGAAAGCTCCATTCTTGCCGCCGTGAAGCTCCCTGAAATTCTCTGCTGTTGACAGGCCTCTGGTCCCTCTACATTGGTGTGGGAAGAAAATGAGTTTTCTCTGGCTACACACGGAGCTTCTTTGGCCGGGGTGGGGCTCACCTTGCCATGCTCTAGAGCTAAAGGGAATCTCAACGTGAGTCCTTGCCTCGAGGTAAGGCCCTGAGTAGCCCTGCAGAAAGGGAGGCATTCAGCTCTTTCCGTTAGTTCTTAGTCGCTGTTCTCCTTTACTTTAAAGGAAGTACCCTTTTCAGGACTCCTAGGCCTCTCGGGTGAGCATCATTTTTGTTCCAAGATCCCTGAGTATCTCCACACCCCTGTAGGCCTGCTGAGCAACAACGAGGCCCATTGGTCCCTCGGAGTTCCTCTGTGTCTGCTGAGTCATGGGCAACACACTGCACTCTTTCTTGTCATATCTTGATTTCACAGCACTCGCACAAGTTCACGAGCACCGTTCTAGCAAGTTCCAACATGCCGTGGAAGTCGAACTCATTCTTTAGACTGAGCTGCCCAGAGGAAAAACACTAGGCTTCTTCTCCCATCTAAGACCTCTTACCTGAAGTTACACTGCCATCAGGAGAAACACTGCTTGCATTCTTATTGCAACTAAAGCAGAGTTTTTCCTGTAGCACTGCAGGCTTTTGAAGAGGCACGGGCCCATGGGCCTAGCTAGGGCCTTCCTTGGTGAGGCCGTTCACAAGACGCAGAACACCCTGCCTCGAGAAGTTGATTCAGGGAAGCAACCAGTGTGTACCCTGTGGTTCTTTTGACTTGTTAGAAACCACAGAGATGTATGCCGCCTGTGCCCATGGTAATGGGGGCATGATGGTACTAGCCTTGCTTTCCATTTGGAAAGCCCCATTCTTGCTGCCGTGAAGCTCCCTGAAATTCTCTGCTGTTAACAGCTCTCTGGCCACTGTAGGCATGGGTGTGGGAAGAAAATGAGATTTCTCTGGCTACACACGGAGCTTCATTGGCCCGGTTGGGGCTCACCTTGCCATGCTCTAGAGCTAAAGGGAATCTCAACGTGAGTCCTTGCCTCGAGGTAAGGCCCTGAGTAGCCCTGCAGAAAGGGAGGCATGCAGCTCTTTCCATGAGCTCTTAGTGGAGGTTCCGCTTTATGTTAAAGGAAGCACCCTTTTCAGGACTCCTAGGCCCTTCGGGTGAGCATCATTTTTGTTCCAAGATCACTGACGCCCTCCACACCCCTGTGGGCCTGCTGAGCAGCATTGATTCCCATACGACCCTCGGAGGCCCTCTGTGTCTGCCGAGTCTCTGGCAACACACTGTACGTTACTTCAGTAGAGCTATATTTCCAGAGCAGTCGAACAGCACCAGAACCACATTTCTAGGCAGTCCAACATGTCCTGCAAGTTTTCGAGATTGCCCTCGTCTGAGCTGCCCTGAGAACACACTCTTCTTAGAATTTATCGAGGACCTCTTTCCTGAAGTCACTCTATTCAAGGAGAAATACAGCATCCTAACATGCTGTGTCGCTCACAGTGCAAGCAACGGGAGAACTTGCCTCGAGGTAAGGCCCTGAAATGCTATGCAGAAGCGGAGGTGTGTAGCCGTTTCCATGAGGCCGTAGTCGCCGCTCTGCAGCATTTTAACGCCAGTACGCTTTTCAGGACTCCTAGGTGCCTCGCCTGGAAACCCTATTCCCTGCAAGAACAGCAAGTACCCTCAGGCTCCCCTGGCCCTTCTAAGCAATATCCAGGCCCGTAGCTTTCCGACTCACAGTGTGTATGCCGAGTGTAGGGCAACACAGTGCACTCTTATTGGGAGATCTTGAGTAAGCCAGCACTCATACAGGTTCACGAGCACCGTTCTAGCAAGTTCCTAGATGCCGTGGAAGTCGCACTCATTCCCTGGTCTGAGCTGCACAGAGAAAAACACTAGGCTTCTCCTTCCATCCAGGACCTCCTACCTGAAGTCACCCTGCCTCCAGGAAGAAGACGACTTGCCTTCCTATTGCAACTAAAGCACAGTTTTTCCTGAAGCACTGCAGACTTTTGAAGAGGCACGGGCCCAGAGGCCTAGCTTGGGCTTTCCTTGGTGAGGCCGTTCACTAGATGCAGAACACCCTGCCTCGAGAAGTTGATTAAGGGAGGAAAACAGTGTGTACTCTGTGTCTCATTTGACTTGTTAAAAACCACAGAGATGTATGCTGCCTGTGCCCATGGAAATGGGGGCATGATGGTACTAGCCTTGCTTTCCGTTTGGAAAGCTCCATTCTTGCCGCCGTGAAGCTCCCTGAAATTCTCTGCTGTTGACAGGCCTCTGGTCCCTCTACATTGGTGTGGGAAGAAAATGAGTTTTCTCTGGCTACACACGGAGCTTCTTTGGCCGGGGTGGGGCTCACCTTGCCATGCTCTAGAGCTAAAGGGAATCTCAACGTGAGTCCTTGCCTCGAGGTAAGGCCCTGAGTAGCCCTGCAGAAAGGGAGGCATTCAGCTCTTTCCGTTAGTTCTTAGTCGCTGTTCTCCTTTACTTTAAAGGAAGTACCCTTTTCAGGACTCCTAGGCCTCTCGGGTGAGCATCATTTTTGTTCCAAGATCCCTGAGTATCTCCACACCCTGTAGGCCTGCTGAGCAACAACGAGGCCCATTGGTCCCTCGGAGTTCCTCTGTGTCTGCTGAGTCATGGGCAACACACTGCACTCTTTCTTGTCATATCTTGATTCACAGCACTCGCACAAGTTCACGAGCACCGTTCTAGCAAGTTCCAACATGCCGTGGAAGTCGAACTCATTCTTTAGACTGAGCTGCCCAGAGGACAAACACTAGGCTTCTTCTTCCATCTAAGACCTCTTACCTGAAGTTACACTGCCATCAGGAGAAACACTGCTTGCATTCTTATTGCAACTAAAGCAGAGTTTTTCCTGTAGCACTGCAGGCTTTTGAAGAGGCACGGGCCCATGGGCCTAGCTAGGGCCTTCCTTGGTGAGGCCGTTCACAAGACGCAGAACACCCTGCCTCGAGAGGTTGATTCAGGGAAGCAACCAGTGTGTACCCTGTGGTTCTTTTGACTTGTTAGAAACCACAGAGATGTATGCCGCCTGTGCCATGGTAATGGGGGCATGATGGTACTAGCCTTGCTTTCCATTTGGAAAGCCCCATTCTTGCTGCCGTGAAGCTCCCTGAAATTCTCTGCTGTTAACAGCTCTCTGGCCACTGTAGGCATGGGTGTGGGAAGAAAATGAGATTTCTCTGGCTACACACGGAGCTTCATTGGCCCGGTTGGGGCTCACCTTGCCATGCTCTAGAGCTAAAGGGAATCTCAACGTGAGTCCTTGCCTCGAGGTAAGGCCCTGAGTAGCCTGCAGAAAGGGAGGCATGCAGCTCTTTCCATGAGCTCTTAGTGGAGGTTCCGCTTTATGTTAAAGGAAGCACCCTTTTCAGGACTCCTAGGCCCTTCGGGTGAGCATCATTTTTGTTCCAAGATCACTGACGCCCTCCACACCCTGTGGGCCTGCTGAGCAGCATTGATTCCCATACGACCCTCGGAGGCCCTCTGTGTCTGCCGAGTCTCTGGCAACACACTGTACGTTACTTCAGTAGAGCTATATTTCCAGAGCAGTCGAACAGCACCAGAACCACATTTCTAGGCAGTCCAACATGTCCTGCAAGTTTTCGAGATTGCCCTCGTCTGAGCTGCCCTGAGAACACACTCTTCTTAGAATTTATCGAGGACCTCTTTCCTGAAGTCACTCTATTCAAGGAGAAATACAGCATCCTAACATGCTGTGTCGCTCACAGTGCAAGCAACGGGAGAACTTGCCTCGAGGTAAGGCCCTGAAATGCTATGCAGAAGCGGAGGTGTGTAGCCGTTTCCATGAGGCCGTAGTCGCCGCTCTGCAGCATTTTAACGCCAGTACGCTTTTCAGGACTCCTAGGTGCCTCGCCTGGAAACCCTATTCCCTGCAAGAACAGCAAGTACCCTCAGGATCCCCTGGCCCTTCTAAGCAATATCCAGGCCCGTAGCTTTCCGACTCACAGTGTGTATGCCGAGTGTAGGGCAACACAGTGCACTCTTATTGGGAGATCTTGAGTAAGCCAGCACTCATACAGGTTCACGAGCACCGTTCTAGCAAGTTCCTAGATGCCGTGGAAGTCGCACTCATTCCCTGGTCTGAGCTGCACAGAGAAAAACACTAGGCTTCTCCTTCCATCCAGGACCTCCTACCTGAAGTCACCCTGCCTCCAGGAAGAAGACGACTTGCCTTCCTATTGCAACTAAAGCACAGTTTTTCCTGAAGCACTGCAGACTTTTGAAGAGGCACGGGCCCAGAGGCCTAGCTTGGGCTTTCCTTGGTGAGGCCGTTCACTAGATGCAGAACACCCTGCCTCGAGAAGTTGATTAAGGGAGGAAAACAGTGTGTACTCTGTGTCTCATTTGACTTGTTAAAAACCACAGAGATGTATGCTGCCTGTGCCCATGGAAATGGGGGCATGATGGTACTAGCCTTGCTTTCCGTTTGGAAAGCTCCATTCTTGCCGCCGTGAAGCTCCCTGAAATTCTCTGCTGTTGACAGGCCTCTGGTCCCTCTACATTGGTGTGGGAAGAAAATGAGTTTTCTCTGGCTACACACGGAGCTTCTTTGGCCGGGGTGGGGCTCACCTTGCCATGCTCTAGAGCTAAAGGGAATCTCAACGTGAGTCCTTGCCTCGAGGTAAGGCCCTGAGTAGCCCTGCAGAAAGGGAGGCATTCAGCTCTTTCCGTTAGTTCTTAGTCGCTGTTCTCCTTTACTTTAAAGGAAGTACCCTTTTCAGGACTCCTAGGCCTCTCGGGTGAGCATCATTTTTGTTCCAAGATCCCTGAGTATCTCCACACCCCTGTAGGCCTGCTGAGCAACAACGAGGCCCATTGGTCCCTCGGAGTTCCTCTGTGTCTGCTGAGTCATGGGCAACACACTGCACTCTTTCTTGTCATATCTTGATTCACAGCACTCGCACAAGTTCACGAGCACCGTTCTAGCAAGTTCCAACATGCCGTGGAAGTCGAACTCATTCTTTAGACTGAGCTGCCCAGAGGACAAACACTAGGCTTCTTCTTCCATCTAAGACCTCTTACCTGAAGTTACACTGCCATCAGGAGAAACACTGCTTGCATTCTTATTGCAACTAAAGCAGAGTTTTTCCTGTAGCACTGCAGGCTTTTGAAGAGGCACGGG
>NW_028121720.1:0-28392 GCF_965194805.1 Balaenoptera borealis | reverse complement strand
TACATGGGCCGCTTCTTCCTTTTCCTTTCATCTGTTGATGGACATTTTGGTTGCTTCACTGTCTTGTCTATTGTGAATAAGGCTGCAGTGCAGCTTTTGCAGCCCGGGTCTTCTTCATTCTGGTCTTCTCAGGTGAGAGGCCCATTGGTGCGCCTGCTGGATTGAATGGTACCTCAATTTTTCCTTTCAACGCAGCTCCTTTCTGTTCTCATTATTAGCGTTTAACCCTTTTACATCTCACCAGCAGCTAGAGGGTACACAGTTCTCTAAAACCTCTTCAGCATTGACTGTTTGTAGCTTTTTGCCAATGGTCAGTCGACGGGTGTGAGTTGAGAACTTTTCGTAGATTAGATTGCATGAGTCTAATACTTCCTGAGGTTGAGCTTTTATCCATTTCCCTTTCTTTAAAAAGAGAGTGAGTAAAACTTACCTCTTCATACTAGCTTCGTGAACATTTTGCCTGTTTTGAATTTTTTTTATCCATTCCCTACCTCAGCACAATTTTGAGGGCAGGTGTCCTTTACAGCCTGCGTCCTTGTGAATGAATGGTAAGTGACCATTAGCTGTGGGTTAAAAGCTGCTCTTGCGGGAATCGGCCACAAGGCGGCAGCATTTCTCCTTTACCAAATCTGGTTACTAGGGCAACAGAGCCTTACTGGAAGTGGTGTTCTAGGTTGCAAATTAGAATGGAATGTGCGAGGCAAAAGCCCTTTAAGTTTATGTCTCATTACTTCTTGTTGGTATTTTTAACTTAATTTTTATTTTTTATCACAGCAAACTTGATTACAATGTTTTGTTTGTTCTAGGTGTGCAAGATGTGGTTCTTTCACACATATACATATATCTATTCTTCTTCGGGATCCTTTTCCCATGTAGGTTATGACACAGTGTTGAGTAGTCTTCCTTGGTATTGCGTAGGTCTTTGGTGATTATGTATTTCACGTGTGTTTGTGTCTCTCTGTTAACCTCAAT
The DNA here is from genome assembly GCF_965194805.1 of Balaenoptera borealis. Classification (NCBI taxonomy): domain Eukaryota; kingdom Metazoa; phylum Chordata; class Mammalia; order Artiodactyla; family Balaenopteridae; genus Balaenoptera; species Balaenoptera borealis. The sequence continues at coordinate 27,420 of NW_028121720.1, read as the reverse complement.
ATGGTAATGTATCCAATCCTCACACCTTTCCATTTGGTGAACCATAAGTTTTTTTAATGAATCTATGATAGTGTTTCTCTGTGGAAATACCTTTGTCTGTATCATTTTTTAGGTAACACCTATATGTGATATGATAGGCTATGTGTCTTTCGCTTTCTCACTTACTCCGAGTTGCGTGATTACTTCTAGACTCATCTATGGTGCTGCAAATGGCATTGTTTCATTTTTCACTAGCTCATATTCCATCTGTACAGGTAGCAGTTCTTCTTTGTCCACCCATCTGTCGGTGGACTTTTTGGTTACTTCCATATCTTGGCCATTGTAATACTGTGCAATGCAGATTTGCGTGCCTGTGTCCTTCCAATTCTGTCTTCTTAGGTTATAGGTCCAGGAATAGGTCTGCTGGATCATATGGTAGCTCAATGTTTACCTTTTAAAGGCACCTCTATTCTGATCTCTTTAGTGGCTCTTTCCAGGTTACGTCCCACTTAAAGTGGAGGGTATGTATTTCTTCCCAGCACCTTCAGCATTTATTCTTTGTAGTTTTTGCTGATGGTTATTCTGAGTGTGTGAGCTGATACCTCTTTGTGGTTGAATTTGCATGTGTCTCATAATGCGTTGAAATTGAGCTTTAAGACTTGTCCTTTTTATTTTTCCAGCTGTGATTGGAGCTTATTTCTTCAAAGTGTTTTCTTAAAGTATGTGTCACCGTTTGAAATATTTTGGCCATGATCTCCCTCAAGACATTTTGAGGGCAGGTTTCATTTACAGCCCTGCAGTACTTGTTCATATGAAGTGACCATTAGCTCAGGCTTTAAACCTGCTTTTGCAGGTAACGGCCAGAGAGCGGCAGCCTTTCTACGTTCCCCTTGCTGCTACTAGGGAAACAGACCTACCGGTCCGTGGTGTTCTTCAGTTATAAATTAGAGTGCAATGTGCCCGGATAAACCCACAAATGTTGATGTCTCCTTGCTTTTCTTTGTTTTTTAAATTTAATTTATATTTATTATTAATTAGAGTAATATTCCATTGTGTACGTGGACCACTTCTTCTTGGTGCATTCCTCGGTTGATGGACATTTTCATTGCTTCCAAGTGTTGGCTATGGTAAATATTGCTGGCGTACAGTTTGCCAGCCTGTGACTTTTTGATTCTCATTTTCTCAGGTGATAGGCCAAGCAGTGGTTGTGATTGATTGACCTGGTAGCTCAATGTTTCCCTTTTCAAAGCACTACATTGTGTTTTCATTAGTGGCTCTTTACATGCCCCCCCTTACCACCGAGGGTACGCATTTCTCCACACTCCCTTCACCGTTTATTTTTTGCAGCACTTTTCCTAATGGCCATTGTGACTGCTGCGAGCTGATAGGTTTTTGTAATATGGGTATGCATGTCATTAAAATTTTTAAAATTCATCATATTCCTACGCCTTTTCTTTTCTCTTAAAAGAAAAAACCGTGAGTACAATATAGCTCTTGAAATTGTCTTCTTCAGAAGGTTGCCCTCTTCTGAATTTTTGGTCGATTTTTGACCCCAGAAATTTTCTGGAGGCAGGCGCCATTTACAGAACTGCAAGTTGGTGAAATTTAGTGACCTTTTGCAGTGGGTTCAAAGCTGCTGTTGTGGAAACGTCCACAAGGAGGTAGCATTTCTCCATTCCCCAATCTGGGTACTAGGGCAGCAGAGCCTTTCTGGAAGTCATTGTCCTAGTTGTAAATTAGAATGGAATTTGCCAGGAGAAATCCCCATAAGTTTATGTCTCATTACTTCTTCTTGGTTTTTAAAAATTTTTTTAATCTGGGTTAAAGTTTAGAAATTGTTTTCCTAGGTGTACACAATCTGGTTCATTTGTACATTATGTATGTCTATTAATGTATGTAAAATATTACACTGTTCCGTCGACCTCCCTTTTGCTATATGTTCGGTCTTTTTGATACATGTATATAATATGTATTTGTATATGTATAGTCACACTAATCTTCATTTCTCAATTTCCCCCCTCCTTTCCTTTTAGATGAGCATAGTTTGTTTTCTACGCCTGTGAGTGTCTTTCTCTTTGGAAATATGTTCATCTGTGTCAGTTATTAGATAATGCCGTACGTGATAATATGGGATATAGGTCTTTTGCTTTCCGACCTACTTCATGTTTTGTGATTATCTCCAGGCTCATCTATGGTGCCTCAAAGAGCAGTGCTTTAATGTTTTCCATGGCTAATATTCCATTGTGTACATGGACCACTTCTTCTTGGTGCATTTCTCTGTTGATGGACATTTTCGTTGCTTCCAAGCGTTGCCTATGGTAAATATTGCTGGAGTGCAGGATTGCCAGCCTGCGATTTTTGATTTTCATTCTCTCAGGTGATAGACCCAGCAGTGGGTATGATTTTGATTGACTGGTATGGTAGCTCAACGTTTACCTTTTCAAGGCACCTCAATTGTGCTGTCATTAGTGGCTCTTACCACGTCCCCCTTAGAATCGAGGGTACGCATTTCTCCACAATCACGTCAGCATTTCTTGTTTGCAGCATTTTTGTTGATGGCCATTCTGACTGGGGTGAGCTGATAGGTTTTTGTAATTTGGGTTTACATGTCTGTAAAAATTCCTACAATTCATCATTTTTCCACGCCTTTTGCTTTTCTGTTAAAAGAAAAAAGAGTGTGAGTATAATATACCTCTTCAAATTTTCTTTTTGGAAGGTTGCACTCTAGAATTTTTTGGTCGATTTTCGACCTCAGTATTTTTTGGAGGGCAGGTGTCATTTACAGAACTGCAATTGGTGAACATTTAGTGACCTTTTGCAGTGGGTTTAAAGCTGCTGTTGTGGGAAACGGCCACAAGGATGCAGCATTTCTCCATTCCCAAATCGGGGTACTAGGGCAGCAGAGCCGTTCTGGAAGTCGTTTGCCTAGGTGGTCAATTTGAATGGAATGTGCCAGGAAAACCCCCCATAAGTTTATGTCTCATTACTCCTAGTTCGTTGTTTTAATTTTTTCAATTGGGGTAATGGTTAGAATGTTGCTTGTCCAAGGTGTACACACTCTGGTTCATCTACATATTCTATATACCTATTTATGTAGAGATCCTCTTCCCGTGTAAATTATTACAGAGTGTTCCGTAAACCTTCCTTGCTATATGGTCGGTCTTTTTGATATATGTATATAATATGTATTTGTATACATATGGTAACGCTAATCTTCATTTATCCATTCCCCCACCTTTCCTTTTAGATAAGCATAGTTTTTTTTTTAATAAGTCTGTGATGGACTTTCTCTGTGGAAATATGTTCATTTGTGTCAGTTATTAGAGAACGCCTATAAGTGATATCATGGGATATAGGACTTTTGCTTTCCGACTTACCTCATGTTCTGTGATTATCTCCAAGATCATCTATGGTGCCTCAAAGAGCAGTGTTTCATTGTTTTCCATGGCTAGTATTCATTGTGTACATGGGCCGCTTCTTCCTTTTCCTTTCATCTGTTGATGGACATTTTGGTTGCTTCACTGTCTTGTCTATTGTGAATAAGGCTGCAGTGCAGCTTTTGCAGCCCGGGTCTTCTTCATTCTGGTCTTCTCAGGTGAGAGGCCCATTGGTGCGCCTGCTGGATTGAATGGTACCTCAATTTTTCCTTTTCAACGCAGCTCCTTTCTGTTCTCATTATTAGCGTTTAACCCTTTTACATCTCACCAGCAGCTAGAGGGTACACAGTTCTCTAAAACCTCTTCAGCATTGACTGTTTGTAGACTTTTTGCCAATGGTCAGTCGACGGGGTGAGTTGAGAACTTTTCGTAGATTAGATTGCATGAGTCTAATACTTCCTGAGGTTGAGCTTTTATCCATTTCCCTTTCTTTAAAAAGAGAGTGAGTAAAACTTACCTCTTCATACTAGCTTCGTGAACATTTTGCCTGTTTTGAATTTTTTTTATCCATTCCCTACCTCAGCACAATTTTGAGGGCAGGTGTCCTTTACAGCCCTGCGTCCTTGTGAATGAATGGTAAGTGACCATTAGCTGTGGGTTAAAAGCTGCTCTTGCGGGAATCGGCCACAAGGCGGCAGCATTTCTCCTTTACCAAATCTGGTTACTAGGGCAACAGAGCCTTACTGGAAGTGGTGTTCTAGGTTGCAAATTAGAATGGAATGTGCGAGGCAAAAGCCCTTTAAGTTTATGTCTCATTACTTCTTGTTGGTATTTTTAACTTAATTTTTATTTTTTATCACAGCAAACTTGATTACAATGTTTTGTTTGTTCTAGGTGTGCAAGATGTGGTTCTTTCACACATATACATATATCTATTCTTCTTCGGATCCTTTTCCCATGTAGGTTATGACACAGTGTTGAGTAGTCTTCTCTTGGTATTGCGTAGGTCTTTGGTGATTATGTATTTCACGTGTGTTTGTGTCTCTCTGTTAACCTCAATATGGTAATGTATCCAATCCTCACACCTTTCCATTTGGTGAACCATAAGTTTTTTTAATGAATCTATGATAGTGTTTCTCTGTGGAAATACCTTTGTCTGTATCATTTTTTAGGTAACACCTATATGTGATATGATAGGCTATGTGTCTTTCGCTTTCTCACTTACTCCGAGTTGCGTGATTACTTCTAGACTCATCTATGGTGCTGCAAATGGCATTGTTTCATTTTTTCACTAGCTCATATTCCATCTGTACAGGTAGCAGTTCTTCTTTGTCCACCCATCTGTCGGTGGACTTTTTGGTTACTTCCATATCTTGGCCATTGTAATACTGTGCAATGCAGATTTGCGTGCCTGTGTCCTTCCAATTCTGTCTTCTTAGGTTATAGGTCCAGGAATAGGTCTGCTGGATCATATGGTAGCTCAATGTTTACCTTTTAAAGGCACCTCTATTCTGATCTCTTTAGTGGCTCTTTCCAGGTTACGTCCCACTTAAAGTGGAGGGTATGTATTTCTTCCCAGCACCTTCAGCATTTATTCTTTGTAGTTTTTGCTGATGGTTATTCTGAGTGGTGTGAGCTGATACCTCTTTGTGGTTGAATTTGCATGTGTCTCATAATGCGTTGAAATTGAGCTTTAAGACTTGTCCTTTTTATTTTTCCAGCTGTGATTGGAGCTTATTTCTTCAAAGTGTTTTCTTAAAGTATGTGTCACCGTTTGAAATATTTTGGCCATGATCTCCCTCAAGACATTTTGAGGGCAGGTTTCATTTACAGCCCTGCAGTACTTGTTCATATGAAGTGACCATTAGCTCAGGCTTTAAACCTGCTTTTGCAGGTAACGGCCAGAGAGCGGCAGCCTTTCTACGTTCCCCTTGCTGCTACTAGGGAAACAGACCTACCGGTCCGTGGTGTTCTTCAGTTATAAATTAGAGTGCAATGTGCCCGGATAAACCCACAAATGTTGATGTCTCCTTGCTTTTCTTTGTTTTTAAATTTAATTTATATTTATTATTAATTAGAGTAATATTCCATTGTGTACGTGGACCACTTCTTCTTGGTGCATTCCTCGGTTGATGGACATTTTCATTGCTTCCAAGTGTTGGCTATGGTAAATATTGCTGGCGTACAGGTTTGCCAGCCTGTGACTTTTTGATTCTCATTTTCTCAGGTGATAGGCCAAGCAGTGGTTGTGATTGATTGACTGGTAGCTCAATGTTTCCCTTTTCAAAGCACCTACATTGTGTTTTCATTAGTGGCTCTTTACATGCCCCCCCTTACCACCGAGGGTACGCATTTCTCCACACTCCCTTCACCGTTTATTTTTGCAGCACTTTTCCTAATGGCCATTGTGACTGCTGCGAGCTGATAGGTTTTTGTAATATGGGTATGCATGTCATTAAAATTTTTAAAATTCATCATATTCCTACGCCTTTTTCTTTTCTCTTAAAAGAAAAAACCGTGAGTACAATATAGCTCTTGAAATTGTCTTCTTCGAAGGTTGCCCTCTTCTGAATTTTTTGGTCGATTTTTGACCCCAGAAATTTTCTGGAGGGCAGGCGCCATTTACAGAACTGCAAGTTGGTGAAAATTTAGTGACCTTTTGCAGTGGGTTCAAAGCTGCTGTTGTGGGAAACGTCCACAAGGAGGTAGCATTTCTCCATTCCCCAATCTGGGTACTAGGGCAGCAGAGCCTTTCTGGAAGTCATTGTCCCTAGGTTGTAAATTAGAATGGAATTTGCCAGGAGAAATCCCCATAAGTTTATGTCTCATTACTTCTTCTTGGTTTTTAAAATTTTTTTAATCTGGGTAAAGTTTAGAAAATTGTTTGTCCTAGGTGTACACAATCTGGTTCATTTGTACATTATGTATGTCTATTAATGTACAGATCCCCTTCCCATGTAAAATATTACACTGTTCCGTCGACCTCCCTTTTGCTATATGTTCGGTCTTTTTGTACATGTATATAATATGTATTTGTATATGTATAGTCACACTAATCTTCATTTCTCAATTTCCCCCCTCCTTTCCTTTAGATGAGCATAGTTTGTTTTCTACGCCTGTGAGTGTCTTTCTCTTTGGAAATATGTTCATCTGTGTCAGTTATTAGATAATGCCGTACGTGATAATATGGGATATAGTCTTTTGCTTTCCGACCTACTTCATGTTTTGTGATTATCTCCAGGCTCATCTATGGTGCCTCAAAGAGCAGTGCTTTAATGTTTTCCATGGCTAATATTCCATTGTGTACATGGACCACTTCTTTCTTGGTGCATTTCTCTGTTGATGGACATTTTCGTTGCTTCCAAGCGTTGCCTATGGTAAATATTGCTGGAGTGCAGGATTGCCAGCCTGCGATTTTTGATTTTCATTCTCTCAGGTGATAGACCCAGCAGTGGGTATGATTGATTGACTGGTATGGTAGCTCAACGTTTACCTTTTCAAGGCACCTCAATTGTGCTGTCATTAGTGGCTCTTACCACGTCCCCCTTAGAATCGAGGGTACGCAGTTCTCCACAATCACGTCAGCATTTCTTGTTTGCAGCATTTTTGTTGATGGCCATTCTGACTGGGGTGAGCTGATAGTTTTGTAATTTGGGTTTACATGTCTGTAAAAATTCCTACAATGTCATCATTTTTCCACGCCTTTTGCTTTCTGTTAAAAGAAAAAAGAGTGTGGAGATAATATACCTCTTCAAATTTTCTTTTTGGAAGGTTGCACTCTAGAATTTTTTGGTCGATTTTCGACCTCAGTATTTTTTGGAGGGCAGGTGTCATTTACAGAACTGCAATTGGTGAACATTTAGTGACCTTTTGCAGTGGTTTAAAGCTGCTGTTGTGGGAAACGGCCACAAGGATGCAGCATTTCTCCATTCCCAAATCGGGGTACTAGGGCAGCAGAGCCGTTCTGGAAGTCGTTTGCCTAGGTGGTCAATTTGAATGGAATGTGCCAGGAAAACCCCCCATAAGTTTATGTCTCATTACTCCTAGTTCGTTGTTTTAATTTTTTCAATTGGGGTAATGGTTAGAATGTTGCTTGTCCAAGGTGTACACACTCTGGTTCATCTACATATTCTATATACCTATTTATGTAGAGATCCTCTTCCCGTGTAAATTATTACAGAGTGTTCCGTAAACCTTCCTTGCTATATGGTCGGTCTTTTTGATATATGTATATAATATGTATTTGTATACATATGGTAACGCTAATCTTCATTTATCCATTCCCCCACCTTTCCTTTTAGATAAGCATAGTTTTTTTTTTAATAAGTCTGTGATGGACTTTCTCTGTGGAAATATGTTCATTTGTGTCAGTTATTAGAGAACGCCTATAAGTGATATCATGGGATATAGGACTTTTGCTTTCCGACTTACCTCATGTTCTGTGATTATCTCCAAGATCATCTATGGTGCCTCAAAGAGCAGTGTTTCATTGTTTTCCATGGCTAGTATTCATTGTGTACATGGGCCGCTTCTTCCTTTTCCTTTCATCTGTTGATGGACATTTTGGTTGCTTCACTGTCTTGTCTATTGTGAATAAGGCTGCAGTGCAGCTTTTGCAGCCCGGGTCTTCTTCATTCTGGTCTTCTCAGGTGAGAGGCCCATTGGTGCGCCTGCTGGATTGAATGGTACCTCAATTTTTCCTTTTCAACGCAGCTCCTTTCTGTTCTCATTATTAGCGTTTAACCCTTTTACATCTCACCAGCAGCTAGAGGGTACACAGTTCTCTAAAACCTCTTCAGCATTGACTGTTTGTAGACTTTTTGCCAATGGTCAGTCGACGGGTGTGAGTTGAGAACTTTTCGTAGATTAGATTGCATGAGTCTAATACTTCCTGAGGTTGAGCTTTTATCCATTCCCTTTCTTTAAAAAGAGAGTGAGTAAAACTTACCTCTTCATACTAGCTTCGTGAACATTTTGCCTGTTTTGAATTTTTTTTATCCATTCCCTACCTCAGCACAATTTTGAGGGCAGGTGTCCTTTACAGCCCTGCGTCCTTGTGAATGAATGGTAAGTGACCATTAGCTGTGGGTTAAAAGCTGCTCTTGCGGGAATCGGCCACAAGGCGGCAGCATTTCTCCTTTACCAAATCTGGTTACTAGGGCAACAGAGCCTTACTGGAAGTGGTGTTCTAGGTTGCAAATTAGAATGGAATGTGCGAGGCAAAAGCCCTTTAAGTTTATGTCTCATTACTTCTTGTTGGTATTTTTAACTTAATTTTTATTTTTTATCACAGCAAACTTGATTACAATGTTTTGTTTGTTCTAGGTGTGCAAGATGTGGTTCTTTCACACATATACATATATCTATTCTTCTTCGGATCCTTTTCCCATGTAGGTTATGACACAGTGTTGAGTAGTCTTCTCTTGGTATTGCGTAGGTCTTTGGTGATTATGTATTTCACGTGTGTTTGTGTCTCTCTGTTAACCTCAATATGGTAATGTATCCAATCCTCACACCTTTCCATTTGGTGAACCATAAGTTTTTTTAATGAATCTATGATAGTGTTTCTCTGTGGAAATACCTTTGTCTGTATCATTTTTTAGGAACACCTATATGTGATATGATAGGCTATGTGTCTTTCGCTTTCTCACTTACTCCGAGTTGCGTGATTACTTCTAGACTCATCTATGGTGCTGCAAATGGCATTGTTTCATTTTTTCACTAGCTCATATTCCATCTGTACAGGTAGCAGTTCTTCTTTGTCCACCCATCTGTCGGTGGACTTTTTGGTTACTTCCATATCTTGGCCATTGTAATACTGTGCAATGCAGATTTGCGTGCCTGTGTCCTTCCAATTCTGTCTTCTTAGGTATAGGTCCAGGAATAGGTCTGCTGGATCATATGGTAGCTCAATGTTTACCTTTTAAAGGCACCTCTATTCTGATCTCTTTAGTGGCTCTTTCCAGGTTACGTCCCACTTAAAGTGGAGGGTATGTATTTCTTCCAGCACCTTCAGCATTTATTCTTTGTAGTTTTGCTGATGGGTTATTCTGAGTGTGTGATCTGATACCTCTTTGTGGTTGAATTTGCATGTGTCTCATAATGCGTTGAAAATTGAGCTTTAAGACTTGTCCTTTTTATTTTTCCAGCTGTGATTGGAGCTTATTTCTTCAAAGTGTTTTCTTAAAGTATGTGTCACCGTTTGAAATATTTTGGCCATGATCTCCCTCAAGACATTTTGAGGGCAGGTTTCATTTACAGCCCTGCAGTACTTGTTCATATGAAGTGACCATTAGCTCAGGCTTTAAACCTGCTTTGGTAACGGCCAGAGAGCGGCAGCCTTTCTACGTTCCCCTTGCTGCTACTAGGGAAACAGACCTACCGGTCCGTGGTGTTCTTCAGTTATAAATAGAGTGCAATGTGCCCGGATAAACCCACAAATGTGATGTTTCCTTGCTTTTCTTTGTTTTAAATTTAATTTATATTTATTATTAATTAGAGTAATATTCCATTGTGTACGTGGACCACTTCTTCTTGGTGCATTCCTCGGTTGATGGACATTTTCATTGCTTCCAAGTGTTGGCTATGGTAAATATTGCTGGCGTACAGGTTTGCCAGCCTGTGACTTTTTGATTCTCATTTTCTCAGGTGATAGGCCAAGCAGTGGTTGTGATTGATTGACTGGTAGCTCAATGTTTCCCTTTTCAAAGCACCTACATTGTGTTTTCATTAGTGGCTCTTTACATGCCCCCCCTTACCACCGAGGGTACGCATTTCTCCACACTCCCTTCACCGTTTATTTTTGCAGCACTTTTCCTAATGGCCATTGTGACTGCTGCGAGCTGATAGGTTTTTGTAATATGGGTATGCATGTCATTAAAATTTTTAAATTCATCATATTCCTACGCCTTTTTCTTTTCTCTTAAAAGAAAAAACCGTGAGTACAATATAGCTCTTGAAATTGTCTTCTTCGAAGGTTGCCCTCTTCTGAATTTTTTGGTCGATTTTTGACCCCAGAAATTTTCTGGAGGGCAGGCGCCATTTACAGAACTGCAAGTTGGTGAAAATTTAGTGACCTTTTGCAGTGGGTTCAAAGCTGCTGTTGTGGGAAACGTCCACAAGGAGGTAGCATTTCTCCATTCCCCAATCTGGGTACTAGGGCAGCAGAGCCTTTCTGGAAGTCATTGTCCTAGGTTGTAAATTAGAATGGAATTTGCCAGGAGAAATCCCCATAAGTTTATGTCTCATTACTTCTTCTTGGTTTTTAAAATTTTTTTAATCTGGGTAAAGTTTAGAAAATTGTTTGTCCTAGGTGTACACAATCTGGTTCATTTGTACATTATGTATGTCTATTAATGTACAGATCCCCTTCCCATGTAAAATATTACACTGTTCCGTCGACCTCCCTTTTGCTATATGTTCGGTCTTTTTGATACATGTATATAATATGTATTTGTATATGTATAGTCACACTAATCTTCATTTCTCAATTTCCCCCCTCCTTTCCTTTTAGATGAGCATAGTTTGTTTTCTACGCCTGTGAGTGTCTTTCTCTTTGGAAATATGTTCATCTGTGTCAGTTATTAGATAATGCCGTACGTGATAATATGGGAATAGGTCTTTTGCTTTCCGACCTACTTCATGTTTTGTGATTATCTCCAGGCTCATCTATGGTGCCTCAAAGAGCAGTGCTTTAATGTTTTCCATGGCTAATATTCCATTGTGTACATGGACCACTTCTTCTTGGTGCATTTCTCTGTTGATGGACATTTTCGTTGCTTCCAAGCGTTGCCTATGGTAAATATTGCTGGAGTGCAGGATTGCCAGCCTGCGATTTTTGATTTTCATTCTCTCAGGTGATAGACCCAGCAGTGGGTATGATTGATTGACTGGTATGGTAGCTCAACGTTTACCTTTTCAAGGCACCTCAATTGTGCTGTCATTAGTGGCTCTTACCACGTCCCCCTTAGAATCGAGGGTACGCATTTCTCCACAATCACGTCAGCATTTCTTGTTTGCAGCATTTTTGTTGATGGCCATTCTGACTGGGGTGAGCTGATAGGTTTTTGTAATTTGGGTTTACATGTCTGTAAAAATTCCTACAATTCATCATTTTTCCACGCCTTTTGCTTTTCTGTTAAAAGAAAAAAGAGTGTGAGTATAATATACCTCTTCAAATTTTCTTTTTGGAAGGTTGCACTCTAGAATTTTTTGGTCGATTTTCGACCTCAGTATTTTTTGGAGGGCAGGTGTCATTTACAGAACTGCAATTGGTGAACATTTAGTGACCTTTTGCAGTGGGTTTAAAGCTGCTGTTGTGGGAAACGGCCACAAGGATGCAGCATTTCTCCATTCCCAAATCGGGGTACTAGGGCAGCAGAGCCGTTCTGGAAGTCGTTTGCCTAGGTGGTCAATTTGAATGGAATGTGCCAGGAAAACCCCCCATAAGTTTATGTCTCATTACTCCTAGTTCGTTGTTTTAATTTTTTCAATTGGGGTAATGGTTAGAATGTTGCTTGTCCAAGGTGTACACACTCTGGTTCATCTACATATTCTATATACCTATTTATGTAGAGATCCTCTTCCCGTGTAAATTATTACAGAGTGTTCCGTAAACCTTCCTTGCTATATGGTCGGTCTTTTTGATATATGTATATAATATGTATTTGTATACATATGGTAACGCTAATCTTCATTTATCCATTCCCCCACCTTTCCTTTTAGATAAGCATAGTTTTTTTTTTAATAAGTCTGTGATGGACTTTCTCTGTGGAAATATGTTCATTTGTGTCAGTTATTAGAGAACGCCTATAAGTGATATCATGGGATATAGGACTTTTGCTTTCCGACTTACCTCATGTTCTGTGATTATCTCCAAGATCATCTATGGTGCCTCAAAGAGCAGTGTTTCATTGTTTTCCATGGCTAGTATTCATTGTGTACATGGGCCGCTTCTTCCTTTCCTTTCATCTGTTGATGGACATTTTGGTTGCTTCACTGTCTTGTCTATTGTGAATAAGGCTGCAGTGCAGCTTTTGCAGCCCGGGTCTTCTTCATTCTGGTCTTCTCAGGTGAGAGGCCCATTGGTGCGCCTGCTGGATTGAATGGTACCTCAATTTTTCCTTTTCAACGCAGCTCCTTTCTGTTCTCATTATTAGCGTTTAACCCTTTTACATCTCACCAGCAGCTAGAGGGTACACAGTTCTCTAAAACCTCTTCAGCATTGACTGTTTGTAGACTTTTTGCCAATGGTCAGTCGACGGGTGTGAGTTGAGAACTTTTCGTAGATTAGATTGCATGAGTCTAATACTTCCTGAGGTTGAGCTTTTATCCATTTCCCTTTCTTTAAAAAGAGAGTGAGTAAAACTTACCTCTTCATACTAGCTTCGTGAACATTTTGCCTGTTTTGAATTTTTTTTATCCATTCCCTACCTCAGCACAATTTTGAGGGCAGGTGTCCTTTACAGCCCTGCGTCCTTGTGAATGAATGGTAAGTGACCATTAGCTGTGGGTTAAAAGCTGCTCTTGCGGGAATCGGCCACAAGGCGGCAGCATTTCTCCTTTACCAAATCTGGTTACTAGGGCAACAGAGCCTTACTGGAAGTGGTGTTCTAGGTTGCAAATTAGAATGGAATGTGCGAGGCAAAAGCCCTTTAAGTTTATGTCTCATTACTTCTTGTTGGTATTTTTAACTTAATTTTTATTTTTTATCACAGCAAACTTGATTACAATGTTTTGTTTGTTCTAGGTGTGCAAGATGTGGTTCTTTCACACATATACATATATCTATTCTTCTTCGGATCCTTTTCCCATGTAGGTTATGACACAGTGTTGAGTAGTCTTCTCTTGGTATTGCGTAGGTCTTTGGTGATTATGTATTTCACGTGTGTTTGTGTCTCTCTGTTAACCTCAATATGGTAATGTATCCAATCCTCACACCTTTCCATTTGGTGAACCATAAGTTTTTTTAATGAATCTATGATAGTGTTTCTCTGTGGAAATACCTTTGTCTGTATCATTTTTTAGGTAACACCTATATGTGATATGATAGGCTATGTGTCTTTCGCTTTCTCACTTACTCCGAGTTGCGTGATTACTTCTAGACTCATCTATGGTGCTGCAAATGGCATTGTTTCATTTTTTCACTAGCTCATATTCCATCTGTACAGGTAGCAGTTCTTCTTTGTCCACCCATCTGTCGGTGGACTTTTTGGTTACTTCCATATCTTGGCCATTGTAATACTGTGCAATGCAGATTTGCGTGCCTGTGTCCTTCCAATTCTGTCTTCTTAGGTTATAGGTCCAGGAATAGGTCTGCTGGATCATATGGTAGCTCAATGTTTACCTTTTAAAGGCACCTCTATTCTGATCTCTTTAGTGGCTCTTTCCAGGTTACGTCCCACTTAAAGTGGAGGGTATGTATTTCTTCCCAGCACCTTCAGCATTTATTCTTTGTAGTTTTTGCTGATGGTTATTCTGAGTGGTGTGAGCTGATACCTCTTTGTGGTTGAATTTGCATGTGTCTCATAATGCGTTGAAATTGAGCTTTAAGACTTGTCCTTTTTATTTTTCCAGCTGTGATTGGAGCTTATTTCTTCAAAGTGTTTTCTTAAAGTATGTGTCACCGTTTGAAATATTTTGGCCATGATCTCCCTCAAGACATTTTGAGGGCAGGTTTCATTTACAGCCCTGCAGTACTTGTTCATATGAAGTGACCATTAGCTCAGGCTTTAAACCTGCTTTTGCAGGTAACGGCCAGAGAGCGGCAGCCTTTCTACGTTCCCCTTGCTGCTACTAGGGAAACAGACCTACCGGTCCGTGGTGTTCTTCAGTTATAAATTAGAGTGCAATGTGCCCGGATAAACCCACAAATGTTGATGTCTCCTTGCTTTTCTTTGTTTTTAAATTTAATTTATATTTATTATTAATTAGAGTAATATTCCATTGTGTACGTGGACCACTTCTTCTTGGTGCATTCCTCGGTTGATGGACATTTTCATTGCTTCCAAGTGTTGGCTATGGTAAATATTGCTGGCGTACAGGTTTGCCAGCCTGTGACTTTTTGATTCTCATTTTCTCAGGTGATAGGCCAAGCAGTGGTTGTGATTGATTGACTGGTAGCTCAATGTTTCCCTTTTCAAAGCACCTACATTGTGTTTTCATTAGTGGCTCTTTACATGCCCCCCCTTACCACCGAGGGTACGCATTTCTCCACACTCCCTTCACCGTTTATTTTTTGCAGCACTTTTCCTAATGGCCATTGTGACTGCTGCGAGCTGATAGGTTTTTGTAATATGGGTATGCATGTCATTAAAATTTTTAAAATTCATCATATTCCTACGCCTTTTTCTTTTCTCTTAAAAGAAAAAACCGTGAGTACAATATAGCTCTTGAAATTGTCTTCTTCGAAGGTTGCCCTCTTCTGAATTTTTTGGTCGATTTTTGACCCCAGAAATTTTCTGGAGGGCAGGCGCCATTTACAGAACTGCAAGTTGGTGAAAATTTAGTGACCTTTTGCAGTGGGTTCAAAGCTGCTGTTGTGGGAAACGTCCACAAGGAGGTAGCATTTCTCCATTCCCCAATCTGGGTACTAGGGCAGCAGAGCCTTTCTGGAAGTCATTGTCCTAGGTTGTAAATTAGAATGGAATTTGCCAGGAGAAATCCCCATAAGTTTATGTCTCATTACTTCTTCTTGGTTTTTAAAATTTTTTTAATCTGGGTAAAGTTTAGAAAATTGTTTGTCCTAGGTGTACACAATCTGGTTCATTTGTACATTATGTATGTCTATTAATGTACAGATCCCCTTCCCATGTAAAATATTACACTGTTCCGTCGACCTCCCTTTTGCTATATGTTCGGTCTTTTTGATACATGTATATAATATGTATTTGTATATGTATAGTCACACTAATCTTCATTTCTCAATTTCCCCCCTCCTTTCCTTTTAGATGAGCATAGTTTGTTTTCTACGCCTGTGAGTGTCTTTCTCTTTGGAAATATGTTCATCTGTGTCAGTTATTAGATAATGCCGTACGTGATAATATGGGATATAGGTCTTTTGCTTTCCGACCTACTTCATGTTTTGTGATTATCTCCAGGCTCATCTATGGTGCCTCAAAGAGCAGTGCTTTAATGTTTTCCATGGCTAATATTCCATTGTGTACATGGACCACTTCTTCTTGGTGCATTTCTCTGTTGATGGACATTTTCGTTGCTTCCAAGCGTTGCCTATGGTAAATATTGCTGGAGTGCAGGATTGCCAGCCTGCGATTTTTGATTTTCATTCTCTCAGGTGATAGACCCAGCAGTGGGTATGATTGATTGACTGGTATGGTAGCTCAACGTTTACCTTTTCAAGGCACCTCAATTGTGCTGTCATTAGTGGCTCTTACCACGTCCCCCTTAGAATCGAGGGTACGCATTTCTCCACAATCACGTCAGCATTTCTTGTTTGCAGCATTTTTGTTGATGGCCATTCTGACTGGGGTGAGCTGATAGGTTTTTGTAATTTGGGTTTACATGTCTGTAAAAATTCCTACAATTCATCATTTTTCCACGCCTTTTGCTTTTCTGTTAAAAGAAAAAAGAGTGTGAGTATAATATACCTCTTCAAATTTTCTTTTTGGAAGGTTGCACTCTAGAATTTTTTGGTCGATTTTCGACCTCAGTATTTTTTGGAGGGCAGGTGTCATTTACAGAACTGCAATTGGTGAACATTTAGTGACCTTTTGCAGTGGGTTTAAAGCTGCTGTTGTGGGAAACGGCCACAAGGATGCAGCATTTCTCCATTCCCAAATCGGGGTACTAGGGCAGCAGAGCCGTTCTGGAAGTCGTTTGCCTAGGTGGTCAATTTGAATGGAATGTGCCAGGAAAACCCCCCATAAGTTTATGTCTCATTACTCCTAGTTCGTTGTTTTAATTTTTTCAATTGGGGTAATGGTTAGAATGTTGCTTGTCCAAGGTGTACACACTCTGGTTCATCTACATATTCTATATACCTATTTATGTAGAGATCCTCTTCCCGTGTAAATTATTACAGAGTGTTCCGTAAACCTTCCTTGCTATATGGTCGGTCTTTTTGATATATGTATATAATATGTATTTGTATACATATGGTAACGCTAATCTTCATTTATCCATTCCCCCACCTTTCCTTTTAGATAAGCATAGTTTTTTTTTTAATAAGTCTGTGATGGACTTTCTCTGTGGAAATATGTTCATTTGTGTCAGTTATTAGAGAACGCCTATAAGTGATATCATGGGATATAGGACTTTTGGCTTTCCGACTTACCTCATGTTCTGTGATTATCTCCAAGATCATCTATGGTGCCTCAAAGAGCAGTGTTTCATTGTTTTCCATGGCTAGTATTCATTGTGTACATGGGCCGCTTCTTCCTTTTCCTTTCATCTGTTGATGGACATTTTGGTTGCTTCACTGTCTTGTCTATTGTGAATAAGGCTGCAGTGCAGCTTTTGCAGCCCGGGTCTTCTTCATTCTGGTCTTCTCAGGTGAGAGGCCCATTGTGCGCCTGCTGGATTGAATGGTACCTCAATTTTTCCTTTTCAACGCAGCTCCTTTCTGTTCTCATTATTAGCGTTTAACCCTTTTACATCTCACCAGCAGCTAGAGGGTACACAGTTCTCTAAAACCTCTTCAGCATTGACTGTTTGTAGACTTTTTGCCAATGGTCAGTCGACGGGTGTGAGTTGAGAACTTTTCGTAGATTAGATTGCATGAGTCTAATACTTCCTGAGGTTGAGCTTTTATCCATTTCCCTTTCTTTAAAAAGAGAGTGAGTAAAACTTACCTCTTCATACTAGCTTCGTGAACATTTTGCCTGTTTTGAATTTTTTTTATCCATTCCCTACCTCAGCACAATTTTGAGGGCAGGTGTCCTTTACAGCCCTGCGTCCTTGTGAATGAATGGTAAGTGACCATTAGCTGTGGGTTAAAAGCTGCTCTTGCGGGAATCGGCCACAAGGCGGCAGCATTTCTCCTTTACCAAATCTGGTTACTAGGGCAACAGAGCCTTACTGGAAGTGGTGTTCTAGGTTGCAAATTAGAATGGAATGTGCGAGGCAAAAGCCCTTTAAGTTTATGTCTCATTACTTCTTGTTGGTATTTTTAACTTAATTTTATTTTTATCACAGCAAACTTGATTACAATGTTTTGTTTGTTCTAGGTGTGCAAGATGTGGTTCTTTCACACATATACATATATCTATTCTTCTTCGGATCCTTTTCCCATGTAGGTTATGACACAGTGTTGAGTAGTCTTCTCTTGGTATTGCGTAGGTCTTTGGTGATTATGTATTTCACGTGTGTTGTGTCTCTCTGTTAACCTCATATGGTAATGTATCCAATCCTCACACCTTTCCATTTGGTGAACCATAAGTTTTTTTAATGAATCTATGATAGTGTTTCTCTGTGGAAATACCTTTGTCTGTATCATTTTTTAGGTAACACCTATATGTGATATGATATGCTATGTGTCTTTCGCTTTCTCACTTACTCCGAGTTGCGTGATTACTTCTAGACTCATCTATGGTGCTGCAAATGGCATTGTTTCATTTTTTCACTAGCTCATATTCCATCTGTACAGTAGCAGTTCTTCTTTGTCCACCCATCTGTCGGTGGACTTTTGGTTACTTCCATATCTTGGCCATTGTAATACTGTGCAATGCAGATTTGCGTGCCTGTGTCCTTCAATTCTGTCTTCTTAGGTTATAGGTCCAGGAATAGGTCTGCTGGATCATATGGTAGCTCAATGTTTACCTTTTAAAGGCACCTCTATTCTGATCTCTTTAGTGGCTCTTTCCAGGTTACGTCCCACTTAAAGTGGAGGGTATGTATTTCTTCCCAGCACCTTCAGCATTTATTCTTTGTAGTTTTTGCTGATGGTTATTCTGAGTGGTGTGAGCTGATACCTCTTTGTGGTTGAATTTGCATGTGTCTCATAATGCGTTGAAATTGAGCTTTAAGACTTGTCCTTTTTATTTTTCCAGCTGTGATTGGAGCTTATTTCTTCAAAGTGTTTTCTTAAAGTATGTGTCACCGTTTGAATATTTTGGCCATGATCTCCCTCAAGACATTTTGAGGGCAGGTTTCATTTACAGCCCTGCAGTACTTGTTCATATGAAGTGACCATTAGCTCAGGCTTTAAACCTGCTTTTGCAGGTAACGGCCAGAGAGCGGCAGCCTTTCTACGTTCCCCTTGCTGCTACTAGGGAAACAGACCTACCGGTCCGTGGTGTTCTTCAGTTATAAATTAGAGTGCAATGTGCCCGGATAAACCCACAAATGTTGATGTCTCCTTGCTTTTCTTTGTTTTTAAATTTAATTTATATTTATTATTAATTAGAGTAATATTCCATTGTGTACGTGGACCACTTCTTCTTGGTGCATTCCTCGGTTGATGGACATTTTCATTGCTTCCAAGTGTTGGCTATGGTAAATATTGCTGGCGTACAGGTTTGCCAGCCTGTGACTTTTTGATTCTATTTTCTCAGGTGATAGGCCAAGCAGTGGTTGTGATTGATTGACTGGTAGCTCAATGTTTCCCTTTTCAAAGCACCTACATTGTGTTTTCATTAGTGGCTCTTTACATGCCCCCCCTTACCACCGAGGGTACGCATTTCTCCACACTCCCTTCACCGTTTATTTTTTGCAGCACTTTTCCTAATGGCCATTGTGACTGCTGCGAGCTGATAGGTTTTTGTAATATGGGTATGCATGTCATTAAAATTTTTAAAATTCATCATATTCCTACGCCTTTTTCTTTTCTCTTAAAAGAAAAAACCGTGAGTACAATATAGCTCTTGAAATTGTCTTCTTCGAAGGTTGCCCTCTTCTGAATTTTTTGGTCGATTTTTGACCCCAGAAATTTTCTGGAGGGCAGGCGCCATTTACAGAACTGCAAGTTGGTGAAAATTTAGTGACCTTTTGCAGTGGGTTCAAAGCTGCTGTTGTGGGAAACGTCCACAAGGAGGTAGCATTTCTCCATTCCCCAATCTGGGTACTAGGGCAGCAGAGCCTTTCTGGAAGTCATTGTCCTAGGTTGTAAATTAGAATGGAATTTGCCAGGAGAAATCCCCATAAGTTTATGTCTCATTACTTCTTCTTGGTTTTTAAAATTTTTTTAATCTGGGTAAAGTTTAGAAAATTGTTTGTCCTAGGTGTACACAATCTGGTTCATTTGTACATTATGTATGTCTATTAATGTACAGATCCCCTTCCCATGTAAAATATTACACTGTTCCGTCGACCTCCCTTTTGCTATATGTTCGGTCTTTTTGATACATGTATATAATATGTATTTGTATATGTATAGTCACACTAATCTTCATTTCTCAATTTCCCCCCTCCTTTCCTTTTAGATGAGCATAGTTTGTTTTCTACGCCTGTGAGTGTCTTTCTCTTTGGAAATATGTTCATCTGTGTCAGTTATTAGATAATGCCGTACGTGATAATATGGGATATAGGTCTTTTGCTTTCCGACCTACTTCATGTTTTGTGATTATCTCCAGGCTCATCTATGGTGCCTCAAAGAGCAGTGCTTTAATGTTTTCCATGGCTAATATTCCATTGTGTACATGGACCACTTCTTCTTGGTGCATTTCTCTGTTGATGGACATTTTCGTTGCTTCCAAGCGTTGCCTATGGTAAATATTGCTGGAGTGCAGGATTGCCAGCCTGCGATTTTTGATTTTCATTCTCTCAGGTGATAGACCCAGCAGTGGGTATGATTGATTGACTGGTATGGTAGCTCAACGTTTACCTTTTCAAGGCACCTCAATTGTGCTGTCATTAGTGGCTCTTACCACGTCCCCCTTAGAATCGAGGGTACGCATTTCTCCACAATCACGTCAGCATTTCTTGTTTGCAGCATTTTTGTTGATGGCCATTCTGACTGGGGTGAGCTGATAGGTTTTTGTAATTTGGGTTTACATGTCTGTAAAAATTCCTACAATTCATCATTTTCCACGCCTTTTGCTTTTCTGTTAAAAGAAAAAAGAGTGTGAGTATAATATACCTCTTCAAATTTTCTTTTTGGAAGGTTGCACTCTAGAATTTTTTGGTCGATTTTCGACCTCAGTATTTTTTGGAGGGCAGGTGTCATTTACAGAACTGCAATTGGTGAACATTTAGTGACCTTTTGCAGTGGGTTTAAAGCTGCTGTTGTGGGAAACGGCCACAAGGATGCAGCATTTCTCCATTCCCAAATCGGGGTACTAGGGCAGCAGCAGGCTTCTGGAAGTCGTTTGCCTAGGTGGTCAATTTGAATGGAATGTGCCAGGAAAACCCCCCATAAGTTTATGTCTCATTACTCCTAGTTCGTTGTTTTAATTTTTTCAATTGGGGTAATGGTTAGAATGTTGCTTGTCCAAGGTGTACACACTCTGGTTCATCTACATATTCTATATACCTATTTATGTAGAGATCCTCTTCCCGTGTAAATTATTACAGAGTGTTCCGTAAACCTTCCTTGCTATATGGTCGGTCTTTTTGATATATGTATATAATATGTATTTGTATACATATGGTAACGCTAATCTTCATTTATCCATTCCCCCACCTTTCCTTTTAGATAAGCATAGTTTTTTTTTTTAATAAGTCTGTGATGGACTTTCTCTGTGGAAATATGTTCATTTGTGTCAGTTATTAGAGAACGCCTATAAGTGATATCATGGGATATAGGACTTTTGCTTTCCGACTTACCTCATGTTCTGTGATTATCTCCAAGATCATCTATGGTGCCTCAAAGAGCAGTGTTTCATTGTTTTCCATGGCTAGTATTCATTGTGTACATGGGCCGCTTCTTCCTTTTCCTTTCATCTGTTGATGGACATTTTGGTTGCTTCACTGTCTTGTCTATTGTGAATAAGGCTGCAGTGCAGCTTTTGCAGCCCGGGTCTTCTTCATTCTGGTCTTCTCAGGTGAGAGGCCCATTGGTGCGCCTGCTGGATTGAATGGTACCTCAATTTTTCCTTTTCAACGCAGCTCCTTTCTGTTCTCATTATTAGCGTTTAACCCTTTTACATCTCACCAGCAGCTAGAGGGTACACAGTTCTCTAAAACCTCTTCAGCATTGACTGTTTGTAGACTTTTTGCCAATGGTCAGTCGACGGGTGTGAGTTGAGAACTTTTCGTAGATTAGATTGCATGAGTCTAATACTTCCTGAGGTTGAGCTTTTATCCATTTCCCTTTCTTTAAAAAGAGAGTGAGTAAAACTTACCTCTTCATACTAGCTTCGTGAACATTTTGCCTGTTTTGAATTTTTTTTATCCATTCCCTACCTCAGCACAATTTTGAGGGCAGGTGTCCTTTACAGCCCTGCGTCCTTGTGAATGAATGGTAAGTGACCATTAGCTGTGGGTTAAAAGCTGCTCTTGCGGGAATCGGCCACAAGGCGGCAGCATTTCTCCTTTACCAAATCTGGTTACTAGGGCAACAGAGCCTTACTGGAAGTGGTGTTCTAGGTTGCAAATTAGAATGGAATGTGCGAGGCAAAAGCCCTTTAAGTTTATGTCTCATTACTTCTTGTTGGTATTTTTAACTTAATTTTTATTTTTTATCACAGCAAACTTGATTACAATGTTTTGTTTGTTCTAGGTGTGCAAGATGTGGTTCTTTCACACATATACATATATCTATTCTTCTTCGGATCCTTTTCCCATGTAGGTTATGACACAGTGTTGAGTAGTCTTCTCTTGGTATTGCGTAGGTCTTTGGTGATTATGTATTTCACGTGTGTTTGTGTCTCTCTGTTAACCTCAATATGGTAATGTATCCAATCCTCACACCTTTCCATTTGGTGAACCATAAGTTTTTTTAATGAATCTATGATAGTGTTTCTCTGTGGAAATACCTTTGTCTGTATCATTTTTTAGGTAACACCTATATGTGATATGATAGGCTATGTGTCTTTCGCTTTCTCACTTACTCCGAGTTGCGTGATTACTTCTAGACTCATCTATGGTGCTGCAAATGGCATTGTTTCATTTTTTCACTAGCTCATATTCCATCTGTACAGGTAGCAGTTCTTCTTTGTCCACCCATCTGTCGGTGGACTTTTTGGTTACTTCCATATCTTGGCCATTGTAATACTGTGCAATGCAGATTTGCGTGCCTGTGTCCTTCCAATTCTGTCTTCTTAGGTTATAGGTCCAGGAATAGGTCTGCTGGATCATATGGTAGCTCAATGTTTACCTTTTAAAGGCACCTCTATTCTGATCTCTTTAGTGGCTCTTTCCAGGTTACGTCCCACTTAAAGTGGAGGGTATGTATTTCTTCCCAGCACCTTCAGCATTTATTCTTTGTAGTTTTTGCTGATGGTTATTCTGAGTGGTGTGAGCTGATACCTCTTTGTGGTTGAATTTGCATGTGTCTCATAATGCGTTGAAATTGAGCTTTAAGACTTGTCCTTTTTATTTTTCCAGCTGTGATTGGAGCTTATTTCTTCAAAGTGTTTTCTTAAAGTATGTGTCACCGTTTGAAATATTTTGGCCATGATCTCCCTCAAGACATTTTGAGGGCAGGTTTCATTTACAGCCCTGCAGTACTTGTTCATATGAAGTGACCATTAGCTCAGGCTTTAAACCTGCTTTTGCAGGTAACGGCCAGAGAGCGGCAAGCCTTTCTACGTTCCCCCTTGCTGCTACTAGGGAAACAGACCTACCGGTCCGTGGTGTTTCTTCAGTTATAAAATTAGAGTGCAATGTGCCCGGATAAACCCACAAATGTTGATGTCTCCTTGCTTTTCTTTGTTTTTAAATTTAATTTATATTTATTATTAATTAGAGTAATATTCCATTGTGTACGTGGACCACTTCTTCTTGGTGCATTCCTCGGTTGATGGACATTTTCATTGCTTCCAAGTGTTGGCTATGGTAAATATTGCTGGCGTACAGGTTTGCCAGCCTGTGACTTTTTTGATTCTCATTTTCTCAGGTGATAGGCCAAGCAGTGGTTGTGATTGATTGACTGGTAGCTCAATGTTTCCCTTTTCAAAGCACCTACATTGTGTTTTCATTAGTGGCTCTTTACATGCCCCCCCTTACCACCGAGGGTACGCAATTTTCTCCACACTCCCTTCACCGTTTATTTTTTGCAGCACTTTTCCTAATGGCCATTGTGACTGCTGCGAGCTGATAGGTTTTTGTAATATGGGTATGCATGTCATTAAAATTTTTAAAATTCATCATATTCCTACGCCTTTTTCTTTTCTCTTAAAAGAAAAAACCGTGAGTACAATATAGCTCTTGAAATTGTCTTCTTCGAAGGTTGCCCTCTTCTGAATTTTTTGGTCGATTTTTTGACCCCAGAAATTTTCTGGAGGGCAGGCGCCATTTACAGAACTGCAAGTTGGTGGAAATTTAGTGACCTTTTGCAGTGGGTTCAAAGCTGCTGTTGTGGGAAACGTCCACAAGGAGGTAGCATTTCTCCATTCCCCAATCTGGGTACTAGGGCAGCAGAGCCTTTCTGGAAGTCATTGTCCTAGGTTGTAAATTAGAATGGAATTTGCCAGGAGAAATCCCCATAAGTTTATGTCTCATTACTTCTTCTTGGTTTTTAAAATTTTTTTTAATCTGGGTAAAGTTTAGAAAATTGTTTGTCCTAGGTGTACACAATCTGGTTCATTTGTACATTATGTATGTCTATTAATGTACAGATCCCCTTCCCATGTAAAAATATTTACACTGTTCCGTCGACCTCCCTTTTGCTATATGTTCGGTCTTTTTGATACATGTATATAATATGTATTTTGTATATGTATAGTCACACTAATCTTCATTTCTCAATTTCCCCCCTCCTTTCCTTTTAGATGAGCATAGTTTGTTTTCTACGCCTGTGAGTGTCTTTCTCTTTGGAAATATGTTCATCTGTGTCAGTTATTAGATAATGCCGTACGTGATAATATGGGATATAGGTCTTTTGCTTTCCGACCTACTTCATGTTTTGTGATTATCTCCAGGCTCATCTATGGTGCCTCAAAGAGCAGTGCTTTAATGTTTTCCATGGCTAATATTCCATTGTGTACATGGACCACTTCTTCTTGGTGCATTTCTCTGTTGATGGACATTTTCGTTGCTTCCAAGCGTTGCCTATGGTAAATATTGCTGGAGTGCAGGATTGCCAGCCTGCGATTTTTGATTTTCATTCTCTCAGGTGATAGACCCAGCAGTGGGTATGATTGATTGACTGGTATGGTAGCTCAACGTTTACCTTTTCAAGGCACCTCAATTGTGCTGTCATTAGTGGCTCTTACCACGTCCCCCTTAGAATCGAGGGTACGCATTTCTCCACAATCACGTCAGCATTTCTTGTTTGCAGCATTTTTTGTTGATGGCCATTCTGACTGGGGTGAGCTGATAGGTTTTTGTAATTTGGGTTTACATGTCTGTAAAAATTCCTACAATTCATCATTTTTCCACGCCTTTTGCTTTTCTGTTAAAAGAAAAAAGAGTGTGAGTATAATATACCTCTTCAAATTTTCTTTTTGGAAGGTTTGCACTCTAGAATTTTTTGGTCGATTTTCGACCTCAGTATTTTTTGGGAGGGCAGGTGTCATTTACAGAACTGCAATTGGTGAACATTTAGTGACCTTTTGCAGTGGGTTTAAAGCTGCTGTTGTGGGAAACGGCCACAAGGATGCAGCATTTCTCCATTCCCAAATCGGGGTACTAGGGCAGCAGAGCCGTTCTGGAAGTCGTTTGCCTAGGTGGTCAATTTGAATGGAATGTGCCAGGAAAACCCCCCATAAGTTTATGTCTCATTACTCCTAGTTCGTTGTTTTAATTTTTTCAATTGGGGTAATGGTTAGAATGTTGCTTGTCCAAGGTGTACACACTCTGGTTCATCTACATATTCTATATACCTATTTATGTAGAGATCCTCTTCCCGTGTAAATTATTACAGAGTGTTCCGTAAACCTTCCTTGCTATATGGTCGGTCTTTTTGATATATGTATATAATATGTATTTGTATACATATGGTAACGCTAATCTTCATTTATCCATTCCCCCACCTTTCCTTTTAGATAAGCATAGTTTTTTTTTTTAATAAGTCTGTGATGGACTTTCTCTGTGGAAATATGTTCATTTGTGTCAGTTATTAGAGAACGCCTATAAGTGATATCATGGGATATAGGACTTTTGCTTTCCGACTTACCTCATGTTCTGTGATTATCTCCAAGATCATCTATGGTGCCTCAAAGAGCAGTGTTTCATTGTTTTTCCATGGCTAGTATTCATTGTGTACATGGGCCGCTTCTTCCTTTTCCTTTCATCTGTTGATGGACATTTTGGTTGCTTCACTGTCTTGTCTATTGTGAATAAGGCTGCAGTGCAGCTTTTGCAGCCCGGGTCTTCTTCATTCTGGTCTTCTCAGGTGAGAGGCCCATTGGTGCGCCTGCTGGATTGAATGGTACCTCAATTTTCCTTTTTCAACGCAGCTCCTTTTCTGTTTCTCATTATTAGCGTTTAACCCTTTTACATCTCACCAGCAGCTAGAGGGTACACAGTTTCTCTAAAAACCTCTTCAGCATTGACTGTTTTGTAGACTTTTTGCCAATGGTCAGTCGACGGGTGTGAGTTGAGAACTTTTCGTAGATTAGATTGCATGAGTCTAATACTTCCTGAGGTTGAGCTTTTATCCATTTCCCTTTCTTTAAAAAGAGAGTGAGTAAAACTTACCTCTTCATACTAGCTTCGTGAACATTTTGCCTGTTTGAATTTTTTTTATCCATTCCCTACCTCAGCACAATTTTGAGGGCAGGTGTCCTTACAGCCCTGCGTCCTTGTGAATGAATGGTAAGTGACCATTAGCTGTGGGTTAAAAAGCTGCTCTTGCGGGAATCGGCCACAAGGCGGCAGCATTTCTCCTTTACCAAATCTGGTTACTAGGGCAACAGAGCCTTACTGGAAGTGGTGTTCTAGGTTGCAAATTAGAATGGAATGTGCGAGGCAAAAGCCCTTTAAGTTTGTCTCATTACTTCTTGTTGGTATTTTTAACTTAATTTTTATTTTTATCACAGCAAACTTGATTACAATGTTTTGTTTGTTCTAGGTGTGCAAGATGTGGTTCTTTCACACATATACATATATCTATTCTTCTTCGGATCCTTTTCCCATGTAGGTTATGACACAGTGTTGGAGTAGTCTTTCTCTTGGTATTGCGTAGGTCTTTGGTGATTATGTATTTCACGTGTGTTTGTGTCTCTCTGTTAACCTCAATATGGTAATGTATCCAATCCTCACACCTTTCCATTTGGTGAACCATAAGTTTTTTAATGAATCTATGATAGTGTTTCTCTGTGGAAATACCTTTGTCTGTATCATTTTTTAGGTAACACCTATATGTGATATGATAGGCTATGTGTCTTTCGCTTTCTCACTTACTCCGAGTTGCGTGATTACTTCTAGACTCATCTATGGTGCTGCAAATGGCATTGTTTCATTTTTTCACTAGCTCATATTCCATCTGTACAGGTAGCAGTTTCTTCTTTGTCCACCCATCTGTCGGTGGACTTTTTGGTTACTTCCATATCTTGGCCATTGTAATACTGTGCAATGCAGATTTGCGTGCCTGTGTCCTTCCAATTCTGTCTTCTTAGGTTATAGGTCCAGGAATAGGTCTGCTGGATCATATGGTAGCTCAATGTTTACCTTTTAAAGGCACCTCTATTCTGATCTCTTTAGTGGCTCTTTCCAGGTTTACGTCCCACTTAAAAGTGGAGGGTATGTATTTCTTCCCAGCACCTTCAGCATTTATTTCTTTGTAGTTTTTGCTGATGGTTATTCTGAGTGGTGTGAGCTGATACCTCTTTGTGGTTGAATTTTGCATGTGTCTCATAATGCGTTGAAATTGAGCTTTAAGACTTGTCCTTTTTATTTTTCCAGCTGTGATTGGAGCTTATTTTCTTCAAAAGTGTTTTTTCTTAAAGTATGTGTCACCGTTTGAAATATTTTGGCCATGATCTCCCTCAAGACATTTTGAGGGCAGGTTTCATTTACAGCCCTGCAGTACTTGTTCATATGAAGTGACCATTAGCTCAGGCTTTAA